>NW_007247742.1:1192578-1194139 GCF_000164805.1 Carlito syrichta | reverse complement strand
CCTCCTCCCCTTCTCTCTGCCCCCACCCTGACCCACCACCCCTACCTTTGCTTTCGGTGGGGATCCTGAGGGTGAGGGCTCCACAGGTTCTGCCTCAGATTCCCCTTCCTCTTCCTCCTCTTCCTCCTCCTCCTCATCCACTCCAGCTCCCCCCTCCTCCTGGATAGGAGGGGTCCCCTCGGAGGGGGGAGCAGAGGTTTTCTCCTTCTTCCTCTTCCTCCTGGTATGTCGGGTGGAGGTGGGGGGGAGTCGCCGCAGCTTGTGGGGTGGAGGCAGGCGCGCCGAGAGCGGGTGGTGGGTGTGGTGGGATGTGTGCCGGTGAACTGGGGGTGCAGGAGAGCCAGTTGAGGCCCCCACAGCAGACGGGGGCCCCTCCCCACCCGAGGGGCACACACCTTCTTCTAGCTCAAGGCCTCAAACAAGGGCACCCCTAGTCCTTCCTTCAGAGTCAGGCCCTCCCAGCACCTGCGTCCACGCGCCTGTGACTGGTGAGGGACCGGTGGCGTGGGCGGAGAGGAGTGATGGAGAGGGAAGGTCATGGGCGGGGGACATGATCCAGCAAGGACGGGACAGGCAGAGGGGGAGACAAGGTGGCAGGGAGGAGAGAGTGAGCCAAAGGAGAAGGTGAAGGTCACCACGGGAGGGCCCAGGCCCGTCTCCCTAGATCTCCCCCGGTCTGGGGCCCGGCTCCCCGGCAGGCGGACAGGCGATGGGTGAGGAGGCGGGATGACTTAACACGGCATGTGGCCCAGCACAGAGTCCAGCACAGTGTCCAGCACAGGATGGCACTGGGTGACCAAGCCGGAGGTGAGCGCATTGATGGTGGCGATGAAGGTGATGGTGGTGAGGGCGGCCACACTAGGGGTCCCCAGGCTACCCACACTCAAAGTCCCGCTCGCTGTAGCTGCGGCTGGGCTTCTCGGGGTCCCAGGCCGGGGGCTTGCTGATGAGGTCCCCAAACCTGCTCACAGCCAAGGTCTTGCCCAAGTCATCGTCCTCCTCCTCCACATCTGGACTCAGAGGGGGCTCCTCCAGGGGCACCCGGACCTGCAGGCCCAGACAGCCTCGCCTAAGGACCCCAGGCCCATGGACACCCACACCCACCCCAACTCCAAGCCCTGCTTGGGGGCAGGGAGCCCAGCAGGCTCCATCATCGCAGGCCCCTTCCCCCAGTCAGGTCTGGGTCAGCATCTCAGAAACCACCCCTCCAGACTCCCGGGGCCTGGGAGGAGAGGGGTCTACGGATCTGAAAAAGACCAAAAGGCTCCCTCTTTCTCCATATGCCCCAGCCCAGCTCCCATCCTCCCCGGCCGGGCTTCCATCCCCGGATGTGAGGGTCCCAGGGTCGGTCAGAGGACGCCTCTCCCCACCTAGGGTTCCTCCCCTCCTCTTCCCTCAGCCCCGCGCGCGCCAGTCACCTGGGGTAGGGGGGAGGCGCCCCCGGGCGGCGGGATCACTCCGTTGGCCATGGCCGGGAGGCGGCCTGGGACGCTCTCGCTCACTAAGGGACCCGAGCCCCGGGTGAGCAGGGGCCGCTGCGGGGGCCTAGCGGGGAGCCCTG
>NW_007247742.1:1190205-1192142 GCF_000164805.1 Carlito syrichta | reverse complement strand
CTCCCCTCCCCTCCCCTCCAGGGCCCTGGAAGCGACCCTCTCCTCAGACACAAGCCCCACCAGCCTCAGGAACGGAGTTCGCAGACCCCTGGAAACACCCACCACCTCCCCCTTCGGTTCCGATACAGCCTGTGCCCCTCAAAGACTGGCTTCTGCCGCAGGCGTCACCCCACATTTGACCTTGACACATCACCTCCCTTCACCTCCCTTCCCCGGGTCTCAGTTTCCCCATCTGTAGCCGGGGGTTCTGCAATAGGGGTGTTTCAAAGTTCCATCTAACTCTAGGTTTCTGTGGCACAGTTTCCACATTTTCTCACCCTCCTCCCCTACTTCTGAGGTCACATCTCATTTTCCAAGAGCAAAGGTCTTTGGAAGAAGCCCTGGACCCCGGTCAGACCCTCCTGGGTATCACTGAAACTGGACACCTAGCACAACGCTAGGCCCATGACAGCCTTTCTATGTTATGTGCCTGAATCCTCAGCACAAAACCAAGCGGATGAAGAACCAGGGATGGAGCCAATGGACAGGAAAATGCGGAGTGACCAGGCCCAGAAGTAAACAAACATGGGGGGAGGGTAAGCAAGGGGAGTGGAGAGGAGGAACTGGGCGGAAGCCTGGGCCCTGTAACCTTGGGTGTTTACTGTCTATGAACCCTGCTGTGGTTTGGCTCTCAGTGCAGCCCAAGGAAAGATTTTCTATGTGGGAAACCTTCCAAGAGGGAGAAGGGGAGGGGAACTGGATGTGTTGGACACCCACCCCCCTGTTAGGTGGGCCCCTTCTCCTGACTCACTGAATCATCTCAGGCTGTTATTCCCATTTCGACAGAGGACAGTGGAGACAGGGAGGCTTATTAGCCTGCCATGGTCACTGCTGGAAAGCAGGCTGCCCACAGATATGGGTGTCATCATCGGTGGACTGAAGGTGACTCCAAGCCTCTTGAACTGAAAAAGTCGTACTGTCCTCCCAGCCTCATAGGGTGAGTCCTAAGGTGAAACCACCACATCATCCCTACTGGGAGACAGAGCGTGTTAAATGGTGCCCCAAAACTCAGAATGCTAGATCCATCTGTCAGGGGCTGAATTGTATCTAAATTCAAAAACTCAACATATTGATGTTCTAACCCCAAGTACCTCAGAATGTGCCCTTATTTGGAAATAATATCCTTGTAAGTCAAGGCCATACTGGAAAAGAATGGACTCCTTATCCAATATGATGAATGTTCTTATAAAAAAGATAAGGAAATTTGGGCACAGAGACACACACTCAGGGATAACACCATGTGAAAGATTGGAGTTATGCTGCCACAAGCCAAGGGACTGCCAGAAACTGGGGAGAAGCCAGGAACAGATCCTTCCCTCGCATCTGCAGAGGGAGCCTAGCCCTGCTGACACACCTTGGTGTCAGACTTCTGGTCTCCAGAACTGTGAGATGGTAGATTTCTGTTGTTTAAGCTACTTGGTTTGTGTTACTGTGTTAGCCCTAACAAGCTAATGCACAATACCAATTTTATATTCCTCTGAGCCTGGTGACTTGGTTCCATGTCTCTACTTGAGTGTTGTTTTAGTGGGGCCTTCACTTCCTTAAAGACACACAGAGCCTGGGAGCCTTTCCAGTCGGAAACATTGTAGGAGAGCTCTCTGGTCTTCAACCTGCCCCCGACATCAGGGTCCCATCCCCTCTCTTCTAGTCTGAAAGTCAGACAGCAGCTACTTTATTTATTTATTTATTTATTTATTTTTGAGTTGGAGTCTCACTCTGTCGCCCAGACTGGAGTGCAGTGGCCACTCCCGGCCTCCGCAGCCTTGACCTGCTGGGCTCCGGCGATCCTTCCACCTCACCCTTCCAAGTAGCTGGAACTACAGGCGCACGCTACCACATCCAGCTAATTTTTTGATTTATTGTAGAGATGAGGTCTCGCCAAGTTGCCCAGGTGGGTC
>NW_007247742.1:1163903-1190009 GCF_000164805.1 Carlito syrichta | reverse complement strand
GGGCTCAGGTGATCCACTCACCTCAGCCTCCCAAGGCGCGGGATTACAGGCTGAGCCACCAAGCCCAGCTAGCAGCTACTTTAATACTGAGAGAGCCAGAAGAGGTTCTTGCCAACCAGGGACCCTGGTGTACCATGCCCTGCACATCCTGTACACTGAGATGCCATAGGGTATCACAGAATCCATCCCTCAGAGACCCCACCCCACCCCAGGGCAGAAACCAAGCACAGGTCCTGGTCTTCTGGGAGTCTTTAGTCCCCCGTCCTCTTTCAGTTGGAGACTCCTCCACCCCATCCAGAGACAGCAGCTTTGGTCTCCACCTTTGCAAGACCTTCCTCTACCCTTCTGGGACGATGGAGTAAAATTTCCCCTTAAAGGGCCTTTAGAAACCTCTGTTCATCTCTCCTTCTGGGCCTGGGGAAGCAGGAGACGCTGACACCTACCAGTTGTTTCCTACCAACTCATCCTATCAGACATAAATGCATGCCTTCGTTATGCCCGCTCGGATCTCCTGACATCCTGCCTGCCGCACACCTGTGATTGTCAGTCCCCTACAGTGTGTTCCTGATGGGGTCTTCATTCCTGTGACAGAAGAGCCCTCTCTACATGCACAAAGGATGGTCACTCGGGCATGTGCCAGCTCTTAGCCTACAGATGCTGGAACCGTGACAGGAAAGGTGACAGCAAAGTCAGAAGCCAGCAACAGGCCGGCTCAGAGCAGTAGCCACCCTTCCTCACAGGCCTGTCTGACTTGAAGTTTCCCATCCTGCAGGCTGACGCCCCAGGATACTTGTCTGAACTTGCAGCATCACCACAGCCTATCCCCGAAGTCCAAGGGAGCAGGAGCCATCCCACTGCATCACTCAGATTTGGAGACACAAGCACACCATCCTCTGGGCTCCCCATGAAGGGGTCAGGAGCCTCCTGGTTTAGATTCCCACGCCATTCACTGTCTAGGGGCCCAACATATTGGAAACTAGACCAGTGTGGCAGATATTTGTCATCTGTGGCCACCCAAATCTTTGAAAACCCACTTCTTCGTTTTGGTTATTTCTCATGTTATAAGTCCTCTCTTGCCAAGGTAGAAACCAGAAAACTCACATGCCTAGACTCCCTTGCAGCTAAGGCACAGACACTGATCTGGGTTACACCAGTCAGACTCACCTGCACCAGACCAGAACTCAGAAGTGAACAATGTGTACTGTCACGGGGGACTTGAACTTCTGTGAGCATGGGGGGGTGGGGGGGTGGAGCCAGTTGACTCTGGGTGGGGGAGGGGTGCAAGGAGAGCAGTGTCAGAGATTTTGGCATCCAGGGATAGTAGTGTTTCTGCTAGAGAAGCTCTCAAATTGTGGCTGGTCATTATTCTAGCTCTCTAGCCCTCCTCAAAATATTACCTTCACTATTCACTATTTTGTTTGTTTGTTTCACTATTTTCTTTCACAAATTTCTTTACAGCTTAAAGTCAATGTTGGTTGCAACTAGGTATCCTGACTGATAGAATCAGGGAAGTGGGGTCTGAGTCCAGGTCACAGGCTGAACAGACACCAGGCACTGGCAGTGCCAACGTCAGAGTGCTGGCAGAGAGGACGTGAGAAAAGGGCCCTCCTGTCTACAGGCCTGGGGAGCCTCTGCCGCTCTTATGATGAAGTGTCATTCCTCATCGTCTCCATCCTTTACTCTTAAGGATAACAAATTGATAGCCTCATTGCCTACCTTCCAGCTTACACACCACTTTTTTTTTTTTTTTTTTTTGATCTGGAGTCTCACTCTGTCACCCAGGTTGGAGTGCAGTGGCACAGTCATATCTCACTGCAGCCTCAACCTTCTGGGCTCAGACAATCCTTCCTCAGCCTCCCAAGTAGCTGAGACTACAGGTGTGCACCACTACACCTGGCTAATCATTTTTTTATTTTTGTAGAGATGACGTCTTGCTAAATTGTCCAGGCTGGTCTAGAACTCCTGGGCTCAAGCCATTCTCTCACCTCGGTCTCCCAAAGTGCTGGGATTACAGATATGAGCCACCATACCTGGCCTACA
Source organism: Carlito syrichta (assembly GCF_000164805.1). Lineage (NCBI taxonomy): Eukaryota > Metazoa > Chordata > Mammalia > Primates > Tarsiidae > Carlito > Carlito syrichta. The sequence goes on along the minus strand of NW_007247742.1, from coordinate 1,187,969 downwards.
AGTCACTTTGGTAGTCATATTCTCATAGGTTCCTCACAACCATCCGAGGTAGAGCATCTTAATCCCATTTGACAGGTGAGAAAAATGAGGCTCAAAAATTTTAGGTGGCTCACCCAAGGCCTAAGGCTTATAGCAGCGTGACTAAGAAGTGGACTTCTGGCTTCATGTCTATTGTTTACTACAACGTACCCCACGAGTCCCCGGCACCGCAACCACCATGTCTTGATGTCCTTCCATGAGTGTTAAACCTTCTTTGTCATGGGCACAAACCAAAATATACCACCAACTTCCCAGGTAGATTTTTTCAAGAAGACTGTATCTTTGAAACTAGAGTCAGTGTAGGGGAATAGTTAAGCGTGAGACCTCTGGAGGCAAGCGGCTTGAGTTCCCAGCCCAACTCTACCACTTGATAATTGTGTGATCTTGATCAAGTTATCTACGCTCTCTGGGACTCAGACTCCCCATCTGTAAAATGGCAATAACAACAGGGTTTTTAAAAGAATGAAACAAGTTCATTTGTGCGAAGCACTTAGAACAGTGACTGGCACATCATAGTGCTCAGATTTCAGCTCATTTCAGTATTACAACAAATGGAAGAGACACAAGTACCAACAGTCCTCAAATAACTCATGATGTGAAAAATGGTGAAATGCACACACATGAAATCAGTGAAAGTTAGTTTGCACTTACAAGAGCAAAAAGTATTAAAGTCAAATTAACGATGCCAGCCGCACAAACTCAAAAGAGGCAGGGATTTCCAGAATGGCTTTTACCCCCCACAGAGTAGATTCTGACACTCCTTGGCCAATGGACCCATCGTTGCAGTGGTAATCCTAACTTAGAGTTTCTGTAATACGGTAGGGAGTGGGTTCAGCTAGCCCCAGATTTTCACTTAGGCTCTTGCCAAAACTTACCTCCCTGCTCCCCAGAGCGGAGCACCCAGTGCCATTGCTGTTGACTAGCTTCATGGTGAGTAAGATCTTATTTTTACACAAGAGGCAACACGGCATTGAGAAAGAGCCCAGACTCTGGAGTTAGAGATGCTATATATAAAATACCAGTTCGATGCTTGGCACAGAAGAGGTGCTCAATAAATGTCATTCTTATTTACTATTGTGGTTACTCTGCAGTGGTTTATCCCATCATAATCCACGTGTGTCGCTCAGTAAACCTGGACTCGGCTTTGAAATAAATCCACCCTCAGGACAGCACCACTGTCCCTGAAGTCTCTCCTACCCGTCCTACCCCTCCACCTTCCAGCTCCAGTCTTACCGATTTATTTGTGACTAGGATAATATTTTGAGATAAGAATCTATGTCCTTTCACACTTCTCCCTGGCCTCCACCCAAACAGGTAGCCTGCTTTGAATTTTGTCGTTTGGGGGTCTGGATGGGACGGAATGCAAAAATAGTCTACAAACCTTTCTGCCTTATATTCTTCCAGAGCAAAAGCTTTAGGAAACTAAGGGAGATTTGTGAAGGAAGGAAGAGGAACAAGGTTAGCAAGAAATACAGTGTCTTGACCAGAAGCCGGAGAGGGGGTAGAGGAGCAGACCTTTTGGCCTCCGCAACCAGCAAAGCAAAAGGTTCCCCAAAATGCAGAAGGCGAGAGAGTGAAGTCAGTGGGTCCTGTCAGCCCCCTGGGATGGCGGCTTGAAATAGAGGTTAGGCTGTTTTGCAAATGTTATAAAGTAACATTTCATGCACCAAGTGTGTCAACTGAGACTCACATACTCATCCTATGCTCCATGCCAGGTGTTGTATGTACACTGACTTAAAAAAAAACTGATATGGTCCCTGTGCTTGGGCACTTTACAGACAAGAAACAAGCAACCACAATGTATAGTTATGAAACGTGACAAAAGCCATGAAGAGAAAGCCCAGTTACAAAGAACATTCAGGAGACCTGGCTAGGGACATCCTCTCTAAGGAGGTGACAATTAAGCAAAGACCTGAAGGATAGGAGATAACCAGCCATGCAATGAAGAAGATGTTGGGGAACTGGGGAGGGGAGAACACTCCAGGCAGAAGGAAAAGCCTGGGGAAGGTCCTGTAAGAATAGTCTGCTCAGATATTTGATGATATGGTTGGCGTTTTTCTGGAAAGATGTGGTTTCTCTGGAAGTTTAGTGCCACAAGGGGACAGATATAAAGGAGGGTGAACATGGGTGGGCATTCTAGAAGGCCTGAGAGGAGGGCCCAAGTTTGAGATCCAGCATCCCCTAGGTGAGAATACCGTATTTAACCCAAGCCTCAGCTTCCTCACCTGTGAAATGGAACTCACATTTGTCCTTCAGAGTGGTCCTACTGAGTGAGACAATGTAAAGTCAATGGTTAGAGCAAGAACCGGTATACAGTGGATGCTCAGAGACATGATGATTCCAATCTTCTCCTACAGTAGCCTTCACCAGTCCGAGGTGCCCTTCCCCACCCCCTCCCTGGACTGTAGGCTTGAAAGCAGGAGCATGTCTGGTTTACCTTTCTGAAGAAAGCCCCCGTCTTCTCACATAGAGCCTGGCACATTTTAAAAGCTCAACCAATGTCTGTGGAATTGAAGGCGAGTGCACAAGTAATTATAGTAACTAATAAACTGAAGAATGTTTTTGTGGAGGCCGTGAAGTCAGTCCAAAACGATCAAATGACAAAGATGGGCCGGAAAAACATGCCATGGCTCCCTCCTATCCCCAGAAGCGTCTGAGGTTCCCTCCGAAGCACTCTGGGGCAACATCCACTCATAAACACACAGGCAGGCTTGCCCTTTTTTGTTCTCAAAGAGCATCCCTGGGCAACAAAGCAGCTTGTAATAACTAACAGGCAGGTTTTTAAACAGCATTTATTTACTGTTTTATGGCTCACATAGGACTTCCATTTACATTATTACACTCAACAGTTTTGTGAACTAGGTAAATTACTGATCAGTCTCACCCCCAGGCTGTAGATGAGGACAAAGGTAAGCTATTCGCCCATGGTTAAGTAAGGAGCCACAAAACTAAGGCGTAATCCTAGATGGTTCTGATCAACATCCACTGTGCCTTTTCCTATAACCACACACACCATCCCTCTAGTAGATGAGGGAATAGATAATAACTATCGCCTGTGCTCAGAGATGGGCTAAACTTCACACACAGAACCGTGGCTGAATTTCCAACCTCAGTTAAGCAACCTAGGCAGGGTCTTCTCAGAAGTGACCGCCGTATCTTGACAAGAGTGGAAGGATGTCACCCCTCACACCCTGTAAAATGAGTCAGCAGCAAAGATAGACCCGCTCATAATGAGAGAGATGGGTGTTCCTCCCTTCCGGAGTCTTAGGTGTCGAAGTCTCCCACTCAGTTTGACCACTGACCCTTATGGACCTCATAGACATTTTAAATATAATAGTTGAACCCAGCACGATGGCTCACGCCTATAATCCCAGCACTTTGGGAGGCTGAAGTGGCAGGATCACTTGAGCTCAGGAGTTCCAGACCAGCCTGGACAACAAAGCAAGACCTCATCTCTACAAAAAATAAAAAAATTAGCCGGGTGTGGTGGCACATGCCTGTAGTCCCAGCTACTTGGGAGGCTGAGGCAGAAGGATTACATGAGCCCAGGAGGTCAAGGCTGACGTGAGCAGTGATTGTGCCACTGCACTCCAGCCGGAGTGACAGAGACGCCCCGACTCAAAAAAAATTAATGTAATATTTGAATCTATAATACCCACAGATGGTTTTAAATTTTTTTAACAAAGAGGTTTTTTTAAAACCCTCAGTACCACCCCTAATCTTATTCTGAATCATCATCATCATCTTCCCCCACCAGCAATTTCTTTTTTTATCCCTTGGAATTTATTTACACAAATACAAGCAAACATGAATATATATTCTATCCTCTCCCACCTTCTTTCTGCAGAAAGTGTAGCAGTGTGTGAGGTACAGTTTCAGGTGAGCGAAGCCTTTCTCTCCACTGCTTTCCAGGAGCCGCAGAGGTCTGTGTCCTTCATGCCAACAAGCCCAAGGCCAGAGGCCAGGCGATCAATAAGCACTTGCCGGAGGGGAAAGGCCAGACTGAATGGACTGATCGATTGTGAGGGTAGTCCAGGGTGTATGTAAAGCGAGTGCCACCTATTGACACCTGTGTTGGGGCAAACCTGTCACCTACTCCTGGGAGGTGCGAAGCTAAAGCAGGGGAGGCCTCTGGGAGTGGTGATGGCCTCACCCTGACCAGTCTACAGGCCACTCACTCACCAGCACCTGTGTCTGCTGGGTCACCAAAGAAAGAGCACTTGTGCACAAAAGCTGCAGAAGACTCCCTTGCATTAAGCTCCTCTGCAGTAAAGAAAGCAAGGGTGTCCACAGAGATGTTAAGCATGTAGAAGCTCCTCTTTCAACTCCCTTGTCATATGTCTCTGTAAATCATGTGAAATGACTGGAGATTATTCTGCCCCATCTGCACCGTGACCCTATCTGACCTGGCTTCTGGGGAAGTGCTTGCACGTGGGCCTGGTGGTGAAGGGTAGCTCTGGCCAGAGGCTGACAAGGCCTTCCTCAGAACCAGCACTGGCGCCTGTTCGCAGATGCGGTGTAAGTTCACTGACCAGGAAGGGGGTGTGCACATGGCCAAGAAAGTGGACTAATATTTTTGGGAAGTTTTAATTTGCTTCAATTAAAAATTTAGGGCAGCTCTGAGCAAAACAGAAGTAGGTGAATTTACTTTCTGAGCCTCTGGGCCCCCACCTCCTGCATGCCTGTTTCCAAAGCACCTCTACTTCAGTCAGCATCTCCCAAATGGCCAGTCAAGACTCATACCATTTCCTCCCCACTCTACCACCAGACCAAACTGGAGACCTGCTGGGGAGGAACTATTCTTAGAATTCAATCTTTTTTTTATAGAGTTGAGTGGCTTAAATAATTACCCTTTTCTGGGGAAAATGTGTACACGAGTGTACATGCATTGACATTTCTGGACAGATAAAAATTGGGTGGCTGGGTTCGGTGGCTCAGCTTGTAATCCCAGCACTTTGAGAGGCTGAGGTGAGTGGATTGCCTGAGCCCGCAGGTTTGAGACCCACTCTACAATAAATCAAAAATTAGCTGGGCATGGTTGCGCACGCCTGTAGTTCTGGCTACTTGGAAGGCTGAGGCAGAAGGATCACTGGAGCCCAGCAGGTCGAGGCTGTGGTGGTCGGGAGCGTGCCACTGCACTCCAGTCTGGGCAACAGAGTGAGACTCCAAGTCAAAAAAAAAAGATTAAAAATGGGTAAGAATGCCTGAATCTAGAGAGGGGAGTTTAGGGTTCAGGAATATGAGAGCAACTCACTTTTTACTGTATATATTACAGTGCACATTTTTCTCATGTGTACACACTACTTTTCAAGCAAATTTTAAAATAAAAACTTTTTAGATGACCCTTTTAATTTTTAAATACTTTCATCCTAAGGTTTATTGAAGTTGTGTGCTGGTCAGGACAGGGCAACCTTACCCACTCTTTCCAGGTGAAAAGGCCCCACTCTGACACAGCCCCAGCTCTGCTGTCCAACCAAGCAGTCAGGTCACTCATTGATCAAGGCCTTAGGTCTGGTGGCCCGACACAAAAAGTAAGTAGGATTAATCATTCTGCCTCACTCAGGAATAGGAACCAAGAACCAGGGCCTCTCTACACCAATATGTGGGTGTCACTATTCCCGCTGTGTAAGAAACAGATCCCCACTCAGCCTGGCTCAAGTTGAAGTGGGGGTTTGTTTACTTAGGACCCTTTCAGTGACTCATGCTTAATTCAAACTAGCTTAAATCAAAAGAAAAAAAAGGAAGAAAGGGAGTTATTTTAGCTCACATAACCTAAATTTGTAAGTATATGAAGGGGGATTTAAAAAAAAAAAAAAAAACCTGAATTATTCTTTGGAGGGCAGGCCCCTTGTAGTACAGGCTTCCCCAGCAAGTAAGTGTTCTAGGAACCCATGGGTATCAGTGTACCCGCTAGCATTGTTCTAAGAGACTGCGTTCGACTTCAGTGATTTTTGTTTTTTGGAAATCATACATTTCAAAACATGTACTGCATCAAATGGAGAGTACTTTGAAGGTGACTGAAGTTTAAACATATAAGAACAAATACACAATTTTTATAAATAAATTTCAGGTTTTTTTAAGGGTTCCCTCTCATATCGGTCTTCAGGCACAAGTGGATCCAGTGGCCCCAAAGACATCCCCAGAATTTGGACCTGCTCTCTCCACCTCGGTTCTGTCTCTCTCATGGTTCCACTTTCAGGAGAGCTCCCCCTCATAGTCAGCAGCTCCAGGCTTATCCTCTCAGCAACACTCAGGAAGTAAATCGGTCTCTTTCTTGGTTGTTCCAGCCAAAAGCTAGTGCTGGGCCTTAGTAGGCCAAACCCTGTGAGCATTCTTGAACCAATCACCATGGCCACAGACATGAAGACAGGGTCGACCCATCCAAGTCTCTGAGCTACATGAGGTAGTGCTATGAGAAGGGCAGAAAGCACCAGATGCCAAGGCCCCCTCCATGGCCCAATTCCACACACCCTCTCCCCAGACTCCCTCTGCAAGGGCCTGAGACCCACACTACTTCCCAAGTGAAATTCGAGAGAGTAAGAATCTATTATAACTGGCCCAGCTATTTGTTTGGCATTAAGTACATGCCAGGCCACATGACAAGTCACTGCTACTTGGGACTGGGTATCCATGGATCACTTCTACTTGATCCCACAAGTTGGGTCCAGAGTAGGGTTGGGGACAGGGTCTCACAGTACAACCAAGGCTGTGTGGGACTGTCCATTTGGGAAGAGCTATGGGTGGGGTAGTTTCTGTTAGAAGAGGTTAAGGGAAAGGTAGATCTCATGAGTGACACATCCAAGTACCACCCATGGCATCTGAAATGGAAACAACTTTATTGATACCTGAGAAAAAGTGCAAAAGAAACATTCCTACTGACCACTTAGCCTGTCCCCTTAGGCCAGATCATCCAGAGACCAGACTCTCTCCCGTAAGCCATCATTTGGGTCACTCAGGGTCTCACTGGCCAGAGCCCAAGGCTATAGAAGTCTGCAGCCAACCTGGAAGCCAGACCCAGAGACTGGGATAGGGAACATCTGCAGCATGGCTCCTGAGGTCAAGGCCAAGGTCAGTGTGGAAGTATCATCGGTCAAGGTCCAGAGTCTCTTGGGTCACAGTCCGAAGTCCGATGGAAAACAACTCTTCCCAGGGGTCCCGGATCCAGGCCAGCAGGGCTGTCAGTTGCTCCCGACACACAACACGGAGTGCCCAAAAACTCTCCAGCCGAGACACCTGACAGATCAAGCAGTCCGCAAGGTGAGGATCACAGGGGCCACGCCAGGCTGGGGACAGAAGAGGCCTCCAGGGAGGACTCACTACCCTTCTTGGCTCATCACCTCTCCCCTCCCAAGCCTGCCTTCACCCCCAGAAGATCCTGACTCCGAGCTTTGTAAACAGAACCCAATCCCGCATTTCCTGAAAGTCTCCAGGAGCTTTCACGTTTACTATCTTGTCTCTTTAATCTTCCCTGTTGTATGGAAGTTCTGGAGTCAAATCCAAGGAATTGTGTGGGTGGGTTCCACTTCTGGCTCTACCACTTGAGGTCTGGGCAAGTTGGTTCACGTCCCCAGGGCTCAGTTTCCCCCTCAGGGGGTGGTTGTGAAGATCAAATGGCTGGCACACAGCAGCCCCATCCGCTGACTCAAAGCAGCTGGGTGCCTCACTAAAGGCCTCCCAGCCAGTAGATGGCTGGGCTCCACATCCAGGGTGCTTCGCCTACCCACAGCTGCCACCTGCTTGCTGCTCATCCAAACCCAGAGTCCCCTGGCACTTCACACCTGAATTCTCTGTGCTCCCTCCACCACAACTGTCCATCCCTAAGTTCCATTCTGCCCCAACGCTAGCCTTCCCAGACCCCTTTCCCACACTGCCCCCAAACTCCCTCCCTCTCACACACTTGCCTGAGTGCGCACACACGAACCTCATCATAGAAGACCAGTCGCAAGTGCTCCGGGGCTGTGCGGTAGAGCAGCACCAAGCTCAGGCTGCTGAGTGGTTGCTGCTCCCTGATGTGAAGGGAAGGGTCTGGCCCCAAGGGCGGGGCCTTCTCAAAGGCTTCCCCAGATGCTGCTGGAAGAGAGGACTCTGCCTGGGACCCCACAGGGTCCTCCTCTAACAGGAACAGGGTGGACAAAGTCAGCAACAGGGACACAGGGCAGGTAGAAGAGCCTGGAGGAAAAGGGGCAGGGTGAGGTCCAGGTGGAAAGCTGTGGCGGGGCCTGGATCCCTGGGGTCCATGTCCCAGGGCTGCTCAGGAGAAGAGGCATGAACCACACTCTGAGGTGGGTCACAAAGCAGATGTGCCCCTGCAGCCATGACCTTCCCTTTTCCAAAAACTCCAAGACGCCGGGCTCGGTGGCTCAGCCTGTAATCTCAGCACTTTGGGAGGCCGAGGCGAGTAGACTGCCTGAGCCCACGGGTTCGAGACCAGCCTGGGCAGCTTGGTGAAACCTCATCTCTACAATAAATAAAAAATTAACCAGGCATGGTAGTGCACGCCTGTGGTTCCTGCTACTTGAAGGCTGAGGCAGAAGGATCGCCGGAGCCTAGAAGGTGGATGCTGGGGTGGCTGTGAGCGTGAGACTCCAACTCAAAAAAAAAAAAAAAAATTCAGGATCCCTAGCCTCCACAATCACTGAGGACCAAGACAAAGGGAAACTGCCTTACCACACACCCACTCAGAAACAAGAATCCAAGTCCCTGGTCTTCTCTGATGGGATGAGACAGGGCAGACCCAGCCAATCTGCTTCACTTCAAAAAAAAACATGGACCCCAAAACAAAGTTCTCTAGGCAACTGAGGATCCAGGGTGTCTCCTGACCCCACACAGAGAGGCAGGGAGCACTGAGGATGGCATGTGGGTATTCCCATGAGAGGAAGTCCTGATTCCAGAACTGATAATTGCTACCAGAGAATTGCAGAGGTGCCAGGGGCCAGGCCAGTGGCCTATGACAAAAGCAGGGTAGAGACGAGGGGAGCATCTGCAGCACAGAGGGCTCACCTTCAACCATGAACACCCGAAGGTAGAAGAACTGGGGAGACTCCACGGATGAGTCTTTTTCCAGCAATGGCCTGGGGGAATGTGGCAGATGCAGGAAGATCAGCGAGGGGTGATGAGACAGGGCAGACCCAGCCAATCTGCTTTACTTCAGAAAAAAACATGGACCCGAAAGCAAAGTTCTCTAGGCAACTGAGGACACAAGGTGTCTCCTGACCCCACCCAGAGAGGCAGGGCTTCAAGGGAGGGAAGTGGGAAGGAAGCACCGCAGGTGGGTGGGGAAGAGACACAGGCAGCAGGCCCAGGGCCTACTCAGCACAGGGCCATGTCAGAGCTCTGTGGAGAGAGGATCCGGGCACCAATTCGAGCCTCGGCCTCTTATCAACTCACCAGAGCCGGTGCTGTGGGGTCACCTCCTCCTCCGTGGCACTGACACAGTTCTTCCGGGTAGGAGGCAGAGACTGTAAGACATCTGGACAGAGCCAGCAGGGACGGGGAGCCCTCAGAAGGCTCTACTCTCCCCCACCCCCACTTCTCCACCTGTTACCATCTTCCTGTTCCCCGTATTTCTAGATTCCAGGAATTTCTACAAGGGACAAGTCCCATTGCCTCTCTGCCTCTGCTGCCAGGCACCAGAGTTGGAGAACTCAACCCAGGACCCCGCCCCACCCCCTGCCTCTCCTGGCCCCTCTCACCAACGAGCTCCTCTAGGAAGGCCTGGCAACGCCTGGCATCTCGAGGCAGCAGCACACAGCTGCCCACCCCTGGCGTCCACTCCAGCCGCAGGCTCTGGCCTGCCAAGCCTAACTCTATGCCACTCAGATCCTGCAGCGGAACAGCCAGGGTCAGCTGGAGCCAGCTAGACGGGGGCTCACTGCGGAAAGAGGCGACAGAGCAATAGGAAAGAGTGAGGGTGGAGAGAGAACAAGGAGGCCCTGTCCTGCCCAGCCCCGGCTCACTCACCGCATCTCCCCTGTCACCTTCAACAGGTAAAGTCTGTGGTCAGATACTACCACGAGGCACAGGAATTCCCCGACGTGGCCTGTCAACACCACTGGCACCTGAGAGGAAGAAGAGGTTGGTGAGGAAAGGGGCCTGGGGAGGCAAGCAGCAAACTGAAATCAGAGTTACTTGTGACAGCCCCTGGGCCTGACGCTCCCCGCTGCCCGTCCATCAGTCTATTGAGTTTCCCTGGCACTCAGCAGCCCCTCTACCCACCACTGCTCCCTGCCCCACAGCCCCTGCCCCCTCAGAGCCTTGGCTGTCTCTCAGTTGGTTTCCTTGCCTGACACCTTGCCCTTCCACCTCACCCTCTGCACTCTGCCAGACTGACCGTTCAAAGCACAAAACTGACCGTCACTCCCCACCTCAAGTCCTTCAGTGGCTCCTGGTAGCCCTCTGGACCAAGTCCAAACTCTCTGGCAGACACAGGAGGTTGCTCCTGAACTGGCCCCTGCTTGCCGCTCAGACTCCTCTTGGGACACCTGCCCTCACACTGCACATTCTAGCTACCCTCATCCTAGACAGTTCTCCCCACGGGTGACACTCTCAGGCCTGCAAGCATTTGCTGCTTCCTTCACCTACAACATCCTTTTCCACCCTACTCCTTAACTCATCCTTTAAGATCTGGCTTAGTCGTAACCTCCTGAAGGCTCCCTGACCCACTGAGGCTGGATTAGATGCCCCTTCTAGGACCTCCGCCTCAGTACAGCGCGTTTCTATTACACAACTGTTGGTTTCTCACCAGACCAAAGATAGAAGGCAAGAATGATCTCCTGTAGATCCTTAGTGTCTAGCACATAACAGGTGCTCAAGAAAGGTCTCATAACACCATGTATTTATAATAATGCTAGAAGGCCTCACTGAATGAGCTCCAGGTGCTGTGCTGGGTAATTTAGCCCTCAGCTCTCATGCCACGCCACTCCAAAAGGGAGGTATTATCTCCACCATGGAAGGGTGACAACTGGGACTCAAACACCAAGGAATGTGTCCTCGGCCACGCAGCAAGTAACTGCTAGAGTTGAAACTGAAGTCAGATCTGCTGGTTCCAGAGTGCTTGATCTGACTCAACTGGCTGTGATGAAACAAGTGGGCGCCTTGGTCAGCTGGGGGCCCAGATGCTGTCAGGGCAGCACAGACCTTGAAGCAGCACTGGAACTCCTCCTGGGCCTCAGTGAACACCTCAACATCCAGGAAGAGCCGGAGTCGGTGGTCCACAGCACGGAGGCCACAGTGCTCAAGGGCTGGGGACAACCAGGGGGCTGTTAGCCTGTTCCTGGCAGCACTAGGATCCATCTCCACCGCCCCATCAGTGCCCCTCCCTCCCCCAAACCCACTCCCAACTTGTTTGGCCCCTACTCACAGGGACTGAGGCTCCAACTATTGTGGTCGTGGGCAATCGATGCCTGAGGTGGGCTGCTTTTGGCTCTGTTGTGGTGGTCACTGAGACCAGGCCGGTCACAGACAGGGCTGGCAGACTGAGAGGGAGCTGGTGAATGCTCTCCCTGTTTCCACTCCCTGATGGGGGTTCCCCCAGACAAAGCCAGGAGAACCACATGGTCACTACCACAGTTTGGACATACAGCAGGAGATTCTGGAGGGAGGGATGGACATAGACCCTGTGAGCTTTCCCCAAAGCACATAGAAAAGTTCATCCATAAAGCCACCACACAAGCCCCCACCATACTCATGGTACTCTCTGCCCACTCTCAGGCCTCCCCTGGGCCCACATCTCCAGCTTCATACATGACCACCATGCCCAAACCCACCAACTCCCTCTCCAGGTTCTCTCCATCCCAGGGAGGAATGAGCTAAGCTGTGGCCCAAAACCTCATTAAAGTACACCCCACCTTCTAACTTCAGGTCCTCTCAGATTGGGCCAAATGCATGTAGGCTCTGCTCTGGTCCCTACCCACAGACTTAGGCTGATCAAGTACTTTAATACATTCCTAGCAGTGTCTAAAAGACCAAAATCAACAGATTGGGAAAGGCAGGGAGAACTCTGGTGTCAGATTTGGGTCCAACTCCAGGCTCCATCCATTAGTGGCTCTATAATCACAGGCAAGTCATCTAAGCTCTCTGAGTCTGGTTCCCCACCTGTAAAACAGGGATGATAAGTGTCTATCATACTCAACCTCAGCATCAGAATGACTGCATGGAAGCAGAAGAGAATCTGGGCATGGAGCAGCAATGAGAGAAGAAACAATGTGCTGGGCACATGCTAGCTCCCACACCCATACCATCACATTTCATCCCCACTGAAACTCACCTAACCCATTTTGCAAATGAGGAAAGACAAGATGAAACAATGTACACACCCTGTCCAAGACCATATAGCTTGGGGTAATGACAGCAGCTACCATTTATAGGGGACCTTTGTTTTGTGCCAGGCATTGCACTTGATGCCTTATTGTCACATTTAAATCTGTTTACAGCACTGGAGGTGAGTTCATTCTCTTTGTTTAGATTAGTTAACTGAGGCTCAAAGAAAAGAAGAACATAGTACATAGTAAAGTTCATTCATAACGTCACCACAGAAGGGACCCTAGAGGCTGCAGGACTCCCAGAGAGTAGAGCCAGGGTCCAGGAGGGGCTGGTGGCTACTTCTGCTGCACCCATTGCGCAGCTGGGCTTGCGGTGCCTGGGCAGCTTCAGGGTGGAGAATGGAGCATGGCTCCATTTTCAAATAAAATGTAAACCCCTGTTCCAGCTGCTGCCAAGAAGAAAAAAATGGCTACTAAAATCATGCATTTCTACACAGCTGTCATCAGGAACATTTCTTTCTTCTTCAATGTCTTCTTCAGAGACAGTGCTTTTAACTGGTCTACAACGGAAAGATCTGTTTTAAAGGATGGAATATGAAGAGATGCCATGAGGCATTATGTGAGATCAAGTAGCTTACAAGGTCAGCCTGGAAGGACAAACTAAGCCAACTCCCAAAGCATCTCACTCGACAGCTAAGCATGTTCAGTGGGACAGCACCACAACCCGATACTGCAGCGAGGGCTTGTTAGGTTTTATGTTGCTTCTGAAATATTAGTCCCTCAAAACACAGAAAGCTTCCAAGTTATAAAAAAATAATGAGTATGTTTAAGCACGGTTAAGAGATTGCATTTCCTGACTTTTAGAGGGAAAAAACCCAGGATACAGTTTCTTCTTTCCTTTGTGCTCATTTTTATAAATGTGGCAGGCAGGCAGTTTTATGTTTCCTCCAGGCAGAACAGTTGGTCCCCATCCTCCATCCAATCCCTTCTCCCTGGGGCTCCCCCTCCACACTCCCCCGCTCAAAGCCACTTCCTGCAATGGAGGAGGCACGTGAGCAGGGAGTCAAGGGCAGGGCCTGTACCTGTCTTTTGGAATAGAGGCCGCCAGCCTTCCTCACTGTCCAATCCCAGCCTGGGCTCCTCTGGTTTGAACTCATAGCCGCAGCGCAGACACTGGAATCTGCCCCCCAGCACGTCCCTGGCTTCCCCAAGTTGGCGCTGAGCCGTGGTGATGACTGGGGTCAACACAGCAAGCAGCTCCTGACAGACGATGAGTCAGAGGCAGCTGTGAGCAGACGGACCCCAGATGAACATGCCCCACAGGTCCTCAACCACTCCCTCTGGCTCTACCACTCTCCCCCACAGTCTCCTGAGCCTCTGCGCTAGGCCTCCATCACCTGGGCGGCTGCATGGGCATCAGGCTCCAGCATCACATAGCGACGTAACCGCCGATCAGAGCAAATGTAGGAGAAGCGCAGAACGAGGACAGGGGCCCCAGGAAGCAGATCAGAGCCCTGCACAGGAAAAAGGGGCCAGGTGAAAACAGCAGGGGTGACAGTCAGAGGAATTAGGGTTATGCTGAGAGTATGGAGGTAAACAATAGCTCTGGACTCCAATCAAATGCTTGTGCTGACGTCCAAGCTCCAGCATGGCATCACTACACCTCACCTAGACCCCAAGCTGTGTGTAATCATGCTTTGCCTCCCAGGCTCCCCTCCTCAGCTCCAAGAGTCAGTAAGAGACTGTGGGAAATGCCCAGCCCAGTGCCTGGCACACAACAGTTATATTCTCAGAGCTGGCTCCTGAGAAAAACCTCACCTCTTTGAGAGCCCCCAAACCTGCTCACCTCGGGCACTGGCTCTCTCTGGGTCTCAGGCTCTATTTCAGCTGCCTCCAAACTCTGGAGTTCAAGCCGTTCCAGGGTTCGAGCTGCCTGGAGTTCCACCTCAAAAAGGTGGGCAGAAGTGACCCTGAGGAAGCATTCCCTGCCCCGCATGCTCTCAGGCCCTTCCAGGGGACACACCAACATGGGGCGACAGAGCTCCGCTGTGGAGAGACCAAGAGAGGAGCCCTGTAGGGTAGGAAAAATACCCAAGATTCTGCCCTCCTGTGGGGAGGTTCTTCATCCAGAAAGGGTGAGCCCTATCCTCAGGAAAGTCTGGGCTTTTCTTTCTCCCCCACACATCCCAAAATCACCTGGCTCAGAATCCCCCATAGCCATAGAGTGCTCACCTTCTACTTCCTTCTGTTCCAACTTCTCTTCCTCCTCCTGTTCCTCCTTTCCTTCTTCCTCTTTTTCCTGTTCCACTATCTCCTCCTCTTCCTGTGGCTCTGGCTTCACTCTAACCTCTTCTGACATGTTCTGTGGTGATCCTGCAGAGCCTCTGGCTTCCTCCTCTGGAGGCAAGGAGCCAGGCGGGGAGTCTGGAGGAGGCGTGCTGAGGGTAGGAGTCTTGGATGCAACCGGAAGGGGGCTCCCAGAGGTCTCCAGGTGATTCCTATACTGCAGCCAGTCACTGCCAAACCGTTCGCGGAAGCTGTTCATGAGCTCAAGTTCCCGATGCTGTTGCACAAACCATCCTGGGCAGGCAGGGAGCAGAGCTGAGCAGGACCACACCCCACACCCTAGCAGACCCAAGCCTCTTTTCTATGGTGATCCCAGTGTGAAGCAATGGGGAATGTGGGAGGTGGGGCCAAGGGAGGTTACAGGCAGTATGTCCCAAAGAGAGTTCTATGGAACACTGTGGTCACATGCAGTCCAGAACTGCACATCCAGGCTACTCTTGGAGATTCACAATACATGGTAGCACAGAGAAGGCCCTGAGATGGCCTGCGGGAAAGAGACCTATTTAACTGCTTAACCTAGCATTTCCCAAACTTATCTGGCTTTACCATATGACCTTTTGACACCCCACAAAATTAATGTTCCTTGAAAAATGTTCGAAATGCTGCCCAGGAACAGTTTCTTCTCCTTTCCCTAAACTAAAAGGAAAGAGGAAAGACTAAGAGACCTTCTACAATGCTCCATCCCACCAAAAAATAAAATTTATTCTGCAGACCTTCACAGTGACTAAGAGAGAGCTGGACAAGGGCAAGAGGGATTAGTAGGGGGAGCTGACATACCAGCTGGGGAGGGGTTCAGAGTTCGGGGCTCTGGGTCTGTATCGCTGGGTTCAGAGATGCTTGGCCGCCTTACACGGACTCGACTCTGAGGTTGGGTAGAAGGAAGATGTTCTTCGAAAGCCAGAACCTCTGGCCTTGCCATCCATAGCTACTAATTCAAACTACCACAAAACCCCCAACTACAAGCTAGCAATGAGGCCTGACTATTCCCAGTCCGTTGACAACCCAGTGCCCCTATAGAGACCCAACCCCTGGCACAAGGCAGTCAAGGACACCACTTACCTTAACCTTATGAAGCAGGGGTTGGGCCACCACGCCACCTGAAGAGAAGCTGTCACTCAGGTCAGGGCCACCTGAGGTTTCAGTAGTACTCCCCATTGGCCAGGGCACAGGTGGGCCAGTGGAACCAAGCCCCAAAGATGTTGGGGCCTGACGTGTGACAACAGGAAGAAAGAGGTTGGAGCCAGGAGAACGCCTCTGTGTTACCCAAGCTAGCAAGACTTTCCACTGACCAGGAAGACCCTTTCGCCAGCCACCCCTGTCTCTCTCACTAGTGGCCTCCCTTCACATCTTCCCCATCAGTCAGTTCTTGCCCACGCTGACCTGAAAATCCTTCAGTGACAAGACCTCACCATCAAGAAGGAACTGAGCAAAGACAAAAGAGGAGAGGGGAGAGTGCATGGTGGGGCCCATCCCTGGCAAGTTCGGGTATTAACTACTCCATAAGCAGGGTCCCAGGTCCTCGGCCCCTCACCCAGAGATGGCAAGAGGGTACAGGGGTGGGTTAGGGGTGAGCAGGAAAGGGGAAGCACAGTGAACACAGGACAATCACTCACTCTGGGAGCAGCATCCCTGACACGGGGTGACAAGTACTGGGCAGTGGCCGCTCGGTGTGCAGGGTGGAACCACAAAGGGTTCCCCTCTAGGTAAAGCTGAAGGGCAGGAAGAGAAGAATGAGTGGGCCTAGGGCCTTCCCTGTGTGAAGAAGGTACTGATCAAATCAGCACAGGAGGGTGGGGCACAAAGGTGGTTCCTAAGCCCTCAAAGCACCCACATCTCACCTTGCGGAGCTCAGCCAGCAGCCACAGTGGCGCCAGTTCCCTGTGTCCTTCCAGCAGGTTGTATGCCACATCCAAGTGCCACAGGTTCCTAAGCTGCTCTAGGCCTGAGGTGGAGGTGAGAAGGGAGGAAAGGCATGCTGGTGAGTACACGCAGGAGTGTGGTGGTGCCTGTGGAGGGTGGGGGGATGCAGTCGAAAGATAAACCGGAACACCTCAGCCCTACATATAAGGCCTCACAAGGTTCTAGAGGCATGCGGGCCCCCAGCCACTCTAAGTCTCACATTTTCCCCATTCCCCATCACACACCCCACTCACCATGCAAGCTCTGAAGCTCATTGCCTCGCAGTATCAAGACCCCCAGAGCTGCCCCTGAGGGTCCCATTCTTGGCACCAAATGCAGGCGGTTATAGGAGATGTCTAGATGGTAGAGCTCACATAAATCCTGGAACCGGGAGGGGGGAGAAAAAACACTCTCTCCTTGACCAAGCTTCAGTATGGGTGTCTGAGCCCTCTTCTGGACTAGGCCTCATCCTTGGCCTATAAAAACTGCACACTCTCAGCACAAATTATTTTGTCCACCCCCATCCGCATATGAAAAGACTTGAACAAACACTAGCATAGTTGCTAACAGCTCAAGGTCACATCCCTAGGATGGCAACTCCAGCCCCTTTAAGTTCCTGCCTGGGAAAACTCAAAGCTGCCAAAAGAATTTAGTGTTTGTTCCAGCCAACACCTGAAGTCAGGGCCCCTCTCTCCCTGTCTCTGTGGGAGGGTAGGGGCCTTACTTTGATAAGTGCCAGTTAGCTATCAAGACCAGAAAGGTTTCACATGGACCAACCCCTCCTTCCTGCTTTTTGTAAATTTCTACTTCCCTGACTATGCTCAAGCCCTCACTACTTCCCATGCCCACTCCCTCATTCTCCCTTTAAAATGCCCAATCACCTCTGCACAGAAGTGGAGTTCATGCTGGGCCCCTTTCTCCACTGCAATTGCTTATCTTTGACTAAAATCTGTCCTTACAGCTGGGCTCGGTGGCTCAGCCTGTAATCCCGCGCCTTTGGGAGGCTGAGGTGAGTGGATTGCCTGAGCCCGCGGGTTCGAGACCCGCCTGGGCAGCGAGACTTCATCTCTACAATAAATCAAAAAATCAGCCAGGCGTGGTAGCGCATGCTTGTAATTCCGGCTACTCGGAAGGCTTAGGTGGAAGGATCGCCGGAGCCCAGCAGGTCGAGGCTGCGGTGGCCAGGAGCGGCCACTGTACTCCAGTCTGAGCGACAGAGTGAGACTCCAACTCAAAAAAAAAAAAAAACCTGTCCTTACCACTCTAACTAGTGTCTGGTTTTATCTGTGACAGCTATCTGGTGGCGTGACTCAGACAGGATCAAATTCATCACAGGATCACCAGACCTCTCACTCAGGTGTGCATACTCAGGTATGCAACTTTGATGCCTTTTCTTCATTCCTGACTGATCAATGGGGGATCCATTGATAAGTCTGACTCCCAATCCAGTGTTTGGAACACATGTCCACCGAAGCATAGTGAGGACAGATTTTTATTCTCATGACTCTAAGTATTCCTTCTGAAGCTAGGTTAGTCCCAAGCTTTGTCTGAAAGGTACTTCCTGGGCTGGAAGTTCTCCTTCCTCATTCTTTGTTTGAAGGGGGATTCACTCCCTGACTCCTGGGGTGGAAGTCCTTTTTGGCTCTTAGTTTTGAGTCTTCTCTGGTCTTCCTACTTGATTCTGCTGCTCCCATGGGAACTTCTCAGTTCACTGAATCCCCTTTCTCAGGCTCCTGATGACTATATGTGTCACCACTACGGCACTAGCTGTGCTCACTTTCTTTCTTGTGGGCATGACTTCACTGAGGATAATCTGGAACTCAAAGGCTTCTTTGGAAAACATAAGATCTCCCCTGGACTGACTCCCTTCCCATCACATCTGCTTCCCCTTCCTCATTTTACCACCTTTCATCTTTCCTTCAGCTCCCTTGTCTCCTTTGATAGGTCCCCTTCAGGTACCTGCTCCTCCACCCCTACTCACCCCTGCCAGACCTTTCCCTTCCCACTCTAGCCTTCAACTCCCTGTAGTCACTCAAATTTTAGCTCCCTGCCCCCATGGTGCTCTCAGAGGACTCAGAGACCTGCAAAAGCAACGACCTGGGGAGAGGAGGAAAAGTGAACTGGAAACAGACTGTTTTAACTCTTTTATCATCCACAGAGTTATTGTTTTACCCTGATGCTTTTCTAAAAGCTCTTGCAACCAGTCACAGGCCAGAGTACTTCTCTTTAACAAAAAGGAACTGTCTCAGAGACTCATGGAAAAAGACTATGCCAGCTACTTAAATAACTTAAATAAGCTTAAATAACTCTGAGATCATACCACTGCACCAAGATGAGATTTCCAAAACTCAAATGAAAAAGCTGATGGATTCATAAAACTGCTAACCCAAGAGCAAGCAGAACAAGAATTGTTTACATAAGACTGAATGAACCGATGAAAGATGATTATGGGTTTTACAGCTTTAATTACAAATACTGCTAGTTCTTTAATGTTTTGCTTTCTAGATATAAGGAATCCCCTTCTCTTTTCTCTTATGCTATTTACAACTCAAAATAAGTTAGTAAGTTATACTTTTATAGACAAAAGTGAAACATTTATCTTTTCTCCATGCCTGATCCCTCCAGAATTCAGCAACTCTCACTAAGTGGTCTTATGTTCATGGCTATACAGTTACTCGCATGGATTCAACAAGAATCTGCCCTCCTTGTAACAGGACAGAATTGGAAAAATTAATTATATAACAATTATTTAATTATTATAAAATTAATTATATAACACTGAAATGTCGTGTATTTTTAGATAATGCATGAAACTGGATACAGTCAGACAGTTTTAAGGATCTAAAGAAGACTTTATGGAGATGATGCTTACAAAGCCCTTGCGGAAAAATCAGCCTGCTACCTGGCTTACAGGGCTCCCAGTCTTACAGATGAATGAGAAAGATTACGTCCTGGCAGGCCCAGGAACCTGAGGATATTTGGGGGACCTCAAGAATTTACAAGAGGAATTTACAATCTATACATACTACATGAGAAGTCTGATGACAAGTTCTTGGCTTGGCTTCCTAGCTCAAGAGGCTTTTAAAAGTCCAGTCTGACATTCCTTATAAAAGTCCCAACAAAGCACTTATGTAAATAGGCAAGTCAAATCTAAGGAGACCAGTAAACAAGAATAATTTTACTTGTATTGTCTTTAATCAAAAAGAGGGGTGGCTCTAGAAAAAAATGCTATGTTTCAGTGAAAAGGCTATTAACACACCATTGTGGATTGCCAGGTTCTAGTTCTGTTTGGTTTCTTTGAGGCTTTATTATCTACCTGTAAATTGGACTAGGTCCTGCTACCTTATGTACTTATACATGTTGGCCCAAACCAAATTATCAACTCTTCTAGTTTCCTTCAATATTTGGCTATAATTCTCTAAACTAACATTTCCAATTTTCTCCCTCCTTCCTGACCTTGTATCACTGAGAACTAAAACCTGACTGCTCAGATCCTTATTGGAACTTTAGGTGACTTGTAGCTTCCCTTTTCCCAAGGATCTAAAAAAAAAACCCTATGGACTAAAGCTGAAATACTCAATACAAACATCAAAGGACACATCTCACACAGATCTTGCAGGGACAGCCTACATGCCTAGAGATGCTCTGACATGGGCCACCCAGAAAGTCCACTGACACATCTTTCATGCTCTGTTCCAGGAGAACAATCATGACTGTGACACTGATGTCTACACTATCACCATGTATTTCTTAACCAAGAAATACATGAGACTGCCACTGCCACCCTCACTTCACCACCTAAAGACACTGAAAGTTCAACACCTAAAATCTTCTCAATTGACTTTCCTCTGGACTCAGAAAATGAATTTATAGTCAACTCCAACCACTGATCTTTGTTTTTCTCTTCCCAATTATAGTAGCTTGTTACTGATTAAAATTTGTCCTTACCACTTTAACTACTGTCCTTTGACAGAGGAATAGGAAAACAAAGGAGAAAGGTTCTTCATCATCATCACAGAAACTACCAGTTTCTGAGCTAGGCACTAGGCTAAGTAACATTAGGTGCTCTTCACAACCATTCTAATACTATAAAAGTGGGTACTAGCTGGGCTCGGTGGCTCAGCCTGTAATCCCGTGCCTTTGGGAGGCTGAGGTGAGTGGATTGCCTGAGCCCGCGGGTTCGAGACCCGCCTGGGCAGTGAGACCTCATCTCTACAATAAATCAAAAAATCAGCCGGGCGTGGTAGCGCATGCCTGTAATTCCGGCTACTTGGAAGGCTGAGGCAGAAGGATCGTCGGAGCCCAGCAGGTTGAGACTGCGGTGGCCAGGAGCGGCCACTGCACTCCAGTCTGGGCAACAGAGTAAGATTCCAACTCAAAAAAAAAAAAAAAGCGGGTACTTCTGATTTCTACTTTTCAGGTGAAGAAACCAAGAGGTTCACTAACTTGCTCCAAGTCACACAGGCATTAGAAGTTGAGATTTGAAACTGATTTAGTCCTGAGCCACAAATAGTACTACCTGCCAGCATGTGGCTCCATGCAGGTGGCAGAGCAAGGCAGAAGTAAAAGTGGGTCCAGAAGAGAGGGTGAGAACAGAGTACTCAAAAGCCAAGGCGTGCTGGCCACCAGGCTGCTCATACTCACCGTCAGGAAGCCCTGGCAGTCCTGGACTTGATTGTGGCTCAAGTTCAAGAAGCGCAGAGCTGACAAGAGGCGCTGAGAGGGATGGGAAGGGGAAGTGGAGAATCAGTCTTCACAAAAGGACTCCCTGTCAACCAGCTGGCCCTCCTCCCTAGATGCCCATCCCTGCTTTTTCTCAAAACCCTGTTCCTTCTGAGGCACTCACCAGTGAGCTGTCTAAGGCAGTGAGTGCATTATGGCTGAAGTTGGCGGAAAGCAGAGCCAGCCAGGGGAGGGCAGAGCAGAGGTCACCACCACAGGCTGAGAGGAGCTCCTGAGTAGACAGAGGATGCTTCATTACTCCACCCTCACCCTCCACCCATGTCAAGGCCATGCTCTATCACCTGGTCATTCATTCATTCTTCACACTTCAAGCTCCATCTAGAGATGCAGATTTAAAGAAAGTCCAGGGCCGGGCTTGGTGGCTCAGCCTGTAATCCTGTACTTTGGGAGGCCAACGTGAGTGAATTGCCTGAGCCCGCGGGTTCGAGACCTGCCTGGGCAACTTGGCAAGACCTCATCTCTACAATAAATCAAAAAATTGGCCGGGCGTGGTAGCGCGCCCTTGTAGTTCCAGCTACTTGGAAGGCTGAGGTGGAAGGATTGCCAGAGCCCAGCAGGTCGAGCTGCGGTGGCCGGGAGCGGCCACTGCACTCCAGTCTGGGCGACAGAGTGAGACTCCAACTCAAAAAAAAGAAAGCCCAGGTTCCTTTCCTCAAGGAATTCCCTGTGGGAAGCGTGGGGAGACAAACACTAGAATATTTAATACAATATAGATAGTAGGTGTGACTACAAATATACAGATAGATACAGAGTGCCATGCGAGCACAGAGGAGAAAGTGAGGACACTATCTAGAGGCGAGCAACAGAAGGGAGAACATAAGAGCTTGAGCTTCTTTCTCTCTCAAGACAAGACATCTGAGCTCATCCATCACCCTCCCTACCTCTAATGCTTGGATGCTCCTGCTGCAAATCAAGATCTCCAGCTGGGAGTAGATGCCACGGAGGCCATGCAGGCAGTGGAGGGGGACACCTCGGAGCTGGAACAATGGAAGGGGGATGAGGAAGGCAGAACTTCACAGAAGTCAAAGACCTCATTTCTACCTCCCCTAGTAGGGGGAGGAGGGAGAAGACAACAGAGCCCAGCTATGGTTTACGGAAGTATTAAATGGAAAAGAGAGCAGATATTACATTACTGCAGAACAATGGGTATACTTAGGCCTGGCCTCCCCCATCAAAAGAGGTGACTTCTCTTCCCCATCCCCAAGTGGCTGCCTCAAGTTGGGTGTTGTTCACCAACATCCCCAAATGCCCCCATACCTCCAGCTGCCGAAGGGATTTGAAGGGAAAAATCTTGATGGGCCCTGGGAAACCAGGGCCAGGGATATGGACCAGCTAAAAGAAAAATATTCCAGTTATTGAGGCACATCAGTTCTCCCTTCCTCAGCATCCCTTCCTTAGCCCAACCACCCATATCTCTGATACCCTCTGGATCTTGGCCCTGCAGACTTCTTGCACCCCTCTACCATGCCTAGCCGCCATCACTCTTTTGAGCTCTTTGCACATTCAACCCATGCCCCACCCAGAACCTTGAGTGAAAGTGTTTTCTGCAGCACATCAAAGAGGAACTGAAGCTGGAGAATGACGGGGGAGTCGGCAGGGTGGGAGGGCAGAGCCACAAAGCCTGTCTGGCCAGGGCCCCATGGCCCTAGGTGCAACTCAAATACGTGGTTCAGCTGCTGCAGACTGGTAGTCAGCAGGCTCAGTGTGCTACAGCCAGAAAGGACCACATCACCTGCAGAGAGAGGGGTAGACAGGAGAGAGGACACAATGAATGTCTTATTTTAAGACTCTGTAACCCCAAAATACACCCACTCTGATTCATATTGCAGATCTTCCACTGTAGGATCAAACTTCTCATCTCCTCCCCAACTCAAAAGCCTGCCATGGCTCCCTGATCTTCAAAAATCAGTCCTAACTCTTCAGCCTGATATATGAGGCTGCTTCAACACATGACCCCAACCAAATTTTTCCAATTTTTCTTTCATTCTCTTCTCAAAACACTCTGGTCTACTCATAGTATTGGAAATACAGCCGGCCTGGTTCATACCTGTCTCATTTTCTGAAACATTCCCTTCTATTGCCCAGCTCGAGACCAGCCTTCTCCAGGAAGTCTTCTCAAGAAGCAATACTACTGAATTTCACACTGTAGTCACTTATTGTTACAAAACAGTGAACTGGATATTTTATCTTTATTTTTCAGATTGCAAAAGTAACATACACATTTATAAACGTCCAAACAATACCAAAATGCATGTCATAAGAAGAATAATCACTCATTATAGCACTAAAGTCCTGTTACTGTTCTAATGAGACATTCATCCTTGAGGGCATATTTTGGTCACCTTGGTATTCATCACTGCACCTAAAAAAGTACAGCTACAAGCTAGGCATGAAGGTATTTTTAAAACTTAAAAAAAAAAAATAAGGATAGAGTCAAAGGATGCTGCAGGAATAGCACAGAAAGGTCCTCTATAGCTTTTACTCAGTCCCCTCCCCACTACAGTTACATCTTATAGCTACAGTTCAGTATCTAAATGAATGAATTTATATTGGCCTGATGTGTATATATAGTGATATACCATTTATGAAGATTCTTGCACCTAGCACATAAAGATACAAAACTATTCCATCACCACAAAGATCTCCCTCATGCTATCTCTTTATAATCACACATTTGCACACTCACCGTACCCAACCCTGGAACCATATCATTTTGCTGAATAAACTAACATATCCTACAACCTTGCATGAAGGATTTTCTTTTTTTTTTTTTTTTTTT
>NW_007247742.1:1157944-1163883 GCF_000164805.1 Carlito syrichta | reverse complement strand
TCCTTCCGCCTCAGCCTTCCAAGCAGCTGGAACTACAGGCGCGCACTACCACACCTAGCTAACTTTTTTGATTTATTGTAGAGATGAGGTCTCGCCAAGTTGCCCGGGCGGGTCTCGAACACGCGGCTCAAGCAATTCACTCACCTCGGCCTCCCAAAGCATGGAATTATAGGTTGAGTCACCAAGCCCAGCGCATGAAGGATTTTCTATGTACTAGACACCGAGGGTACATACAGACATGGTTCAAGGACTCTTCCCACCCTCAAACAGATTTCCAGTCTTCTCCTCCCAGAAGAAATAAGACATTCGCACAGTTATTAATGCAAGCTGGAAGATAAAACTGCTATAAGAAGAGGTTCCAGCCTGGCTCAGTGACTCAGTCTATAATCCCAGCACTTTGGGAGGCCAAGGTGAGTGGATTGCCTGAGCCCGTGGGTTCAAGACCAGCCCAGGCAACTTTGTGAGACCCTGTCTCTACAATAAATTTTTTAAAAAATTAGCCAAGCGTGGTAGTGTGTGCCTATTGTTCCTGCTACCTGGAAGGCTGAGGCAATAGCCGGAGCCCAGCAGGTTGACACTGGGGTGGCTATGAATGTGCCACTGCACTCCAGCCTGGGCAACAGAGTGAGACTCCAACAAAAAAAAAAAAAAAAGAAGACGTTCCACAGAAATCATCAGTGGGAGTGCAGAGTGACAGAGAATAGCTAACGTTAGCTAGGCAGTATGTGACAGATGACTGTTACCTCACTTAAATCTCATCAGACTCTCCCAAAGAGAAGCACTATTAACCCCTTTTTACAGATATGAAAATTGATAGAATGTGGAACTCTTAGAAAGTGAAAAAGAAAAAAAAAAGAAAATTGAAGTTCAAAGAAGTTAAGAATCTTGATTGAGCTCATATAGTTGGTAGGAATTGCTACTTCTGTCTGATCTAAAAGCTAAGGTTTACTCTACCACAATGAGTGCCGACCACGTACTGAACAACTACTGTAATTCCACTGTGCCCAGGCACTGAGGGAAGCAATTTTAATAATAACAGCTACCTATTCTGGCCCCTTACTAAGTGTGTGTAAACACTGTACTAAATACTTTACAAGAATTAAAATGAATCCTCAAAACAACTGTTAATTAAATCATTATACCATTCTGTTTGTGAGGAAATTTGAGGTTCAGGAAACAATCTGGCCAAGTTTTTAAAAGGGTTCCGATTCCAACCCAAGTGAGTCTGATTCCAAATCTCGTGCTTTCAACTATGATATACAACAATGATTACGATCAATCCTTGGTCTCGAGGGGCTTTTAGTTAATTCATGACCACTTCCATCTGAGAGTGAGAACGCATACAGGAAGCGAGACCCGAGTCTGTGCTCGGAGAACGGCTAGACTTTAGACTGTCAAAGGCAAAGGACACTGTGGACAACAGCACAAGAAGTAGGAACCCTGAGAAAAGTTAAGACACTGAATTCTGACAACCTCGTGACCCTACTAGTCGTAACTCAGCGACTCTTAGGGCGTGTCTCCGGAAGGCAGCACTCCTACCTCGCCAGAGGCCCAGTTCAACCGGAAGTCCACTCACCGGACTCCCGCAGCAGCCCGGCGAGCTTCCACACCAGGGAATCCCGCGGAGCGGTCGTCATGGCCACAGGACGCTGGGGGCGGAGCCTGGAAAATAAGGAAGCGGAAGAGCCTCAGGTGGGGGGGTAGTGCCAAAAGCCCACGGCGTCCGCGCAAACCGAGGCGCCGTGTGGAAGAAAAGACAAGAGAGAGAAGCAAGGAAAAGCGGCCTTTCGAGGAACATAATCCCTGACTAGCCATACTGACCCTCCCGTTTGGCCCTCCTACCAGGTCTCCAGCCCCGCTCCTCTGAATGATGGACAGGAAGTCCCACCCCGGAAGGAAAACAAGCCGAGGGAGGGCCGGAAAGCACGTCTCTCCTGCCGGAAGCCACGCCCTAAGCCTGAAAACGTGTCGGATGGGGCGGGGCGGGTTGTTGTGGGCGGGGCGTCTCCTAGCGGGGCCCCCGGCCAGCCGCTGCCGCACACAGCTTGGGACTCCTGCTGGGCTTGCCACGACCCCACCGGGCCACTGAGGAAAGCCTGATTCGTTGTTTGCAGACTGGGCGGGGAAGCAAAGTTTGGAAAAATGGGGTTTTCTGTTAGTTACAGAAAAATTCGTCCAAAGTGTACACTCGTTTTCCAACTAAAGGAGAGCGTGTCCGCCGTAGGATGGCGTTATCTGTGGAAAAGGGCTGAGGCTGGCGAGGTCACCTCTGGGGTCCTTTGCCTCCTTTTCCTTATCTCCCTACAGACTCCTTTATCATTTTTCCTTCAGCAGTATCAGCTCTCACTTTACTAGTGGTAACGCTGCTCTGTTTTTGCTGTTTGCTCTCATGACACCCGGATGAAAAGTAGTTATCCCGGGTTGAAAAATGAGGAAGCAGGTTCTCAAAGGCCAGGTTGTTTGGGAAGGTCGTTCAATTAGTAACCCACAGCACCAACACTGCCGAAGTTTCCTGCTTCCAGGTTCTCATTGTAGCTTTCGCTGGCCGCTCGTCAAATACTGACGTCAGCCTCTGAACTAGATTAAGTAATGAAAAAATGTCTTTTAGAAGAATGTTTGGCTTTCAGGGAGGGTTTCTTTTATGAAGCACCTCTTTCCTACAGAGGAAAATAAAAATCATAAGCCAGTTGAGAGTAGAAATAGAGTCATAGTAATTTTTATCCTAAGTTGCCAAATGGGAAGGATCGTATTTTCTAAAGATGAAATATTTAAAATGATAATGTATGCCTCTGAACCACACAATCTTGTATTCATGGCATCTTATCTGTGCTCTGAGCCAAAAGCCTAAAAGATGGTTAAATGAAATAAGTGAAAGTACATCATGAAGAGTATTGGAGCTCAGAAAACGATACCCTAAAATATGCCTTTTGATTAAATAAATTTTGTTATGCTTTTCTCTTGCTAATATATATTATATATATATTTATATATATAAATATTTATTTTGGGGGCTGAGTTGGAGTCTCTATCGCCCAGGCTGGAGTGCAGTGGTACACTCAGGGGCACAGCAACCTCGACCTGCTGGTCTCAGGTGATCCTTCTGCTTCAGTCTTCCAGTTACTTGGAATATCAGTTACTTGATTTATTGTAGAGACAAGGTCTCGCCATGTTGCTCATATTGGTCTTGAACCCCTGGACTCAGGCAATCCTCTTGCCCTCGGCCTCTCAAAGTGCTGGGATTACAGACTTAAGCCACCAAGCCTGGCCTGCCTGTAGTTTGTTACAGGAGTGTTTGTGGATACCCTTATGATGGAGAAGAAAGATATTATACCTTTTCAGCACCTACAACAGCAGAGTAGCTAGAAATATAAAGTCAGAGTCGGGGCTGATTAATAATTCAGTATTAGCCAGGCTCGGTGGCTCAGCCTATAATCCCACGCCTTTGGGAGGCTGAGGTGAGTGGATTGCCTGAGCCCGCGGGTTCAAGACCCACCTGGGCAGCGAGACCTCATCTCTACAATAAATCAAAAAATCAGCTGGGCGTGGTAGCGCGCGCCTGTAATTCCGGCTCCTTGGAAGGCTGAGGCGGAAGGATCGCCGGAGCCCAGCAGGTCGAGGCTGCGGTGGCCGAGAGTGGCCACTGCACTCCAATCTGGGCAACAGAGTGAGACACCAACTCGGGAAAAAAAAAACAATTCAGTATTGTTGTTGAATTATTAATCCCATAACCTGATGGTTGTCAGTCCCTGTTTATTAAACAACTGGAACTAGGGAGGGCAGGTTCTCCCATACGTAACTGCTAACTCTTCTTCACTTAGACAAGAAACAGATTTCTTTTTTTAAGTTCCTGACATTGCAGTGCCTTGAAATCTGATTCAGAAGTGCTTTCTTGGCCCATAGTTATTTTCTGAGAATTGTTTCATTCATACAGGTAGCCCCTGTAGCCAGGATTGTTCTGTATCCCCTTGTTTCCCAGAAATGTGGAAGTGGGACAAAGGGAGAAGCAAAGAAAGCTGAAATACAGAGGGGGCTAAAAATTGATTTACTGAGAGAGGAGACTAAGTAGTTCTTGTTTCCATCCCCTCATGAGGCCCACTCTCCTTTCTCTCTTGGCCTGCAGGGGAGGCGTTGACTGTATTCCAAAGAATTCTTCCCCGCCTTTTTTTTCCTGGCCTGTTAGTTTGAATGTATAAGAATCTTGATTAAGACAAAACCTCTAAAAAAAAAAAAAACTAAAAAAAAAAAAAATAAGTCATAGCAGCCAAAAAGAAATCTATAGATATAGTATCTAGAACATTTTGGGAAATGTACCAGATCTATATGAAGAAAATAAGAGAACTTTAAAGGACATTAAAAATGACCTCATGGTAGCGCGCGCTTGTAATTCCGGCTACTCGGAAGGCTGAGGCGGAAGGATCGCAGAGCCCAGCAGGTCGAGGTTGTGGTGGCCGGGAGCGGCCACTGCACTCCAGTCTGGGCGACCGAGTGAGACTCCAACTCAAAAAAATAAAATAAAATAAAAATGACCTAAATAGGCCGGGCTCGGTGGCTCAGCCTGTAATCCCAGCACTTTGGGAGGCTGAGGGAAGTGGATTGCCCAAGCCCGCGGGTTCGAGACCCTCCCGGGCAAGTTGGTGAGACTTCATCTCTACAAAATAATCAAAAATTAGCCGGGCGTGGTAGCATGCACCTGTAGTTCTGGCTACTTGGAAGGCTGAGGCAGAAGGATTGCCAGAGCCCAGCAGTTCAAGGCTGCGGTGGCCGGGAATGTGCCATTGCACTCCCATCTGGGTGACAGAGTGAGACTCCAACAAAAAAAAAAAAAAAAATGACCTAAATAAGCCAGACATGACGGTACAATACTGTTGTCCCAACTACTCAGAAGGCTAAGATAGGCAGATCACTTGAGCCCAGGAGTTTGAAGCTGCCGCGAACTATGATCTTGCCTATGAATAGCCACCAGCAAGACCCTAAAAGAAAAAAAAAAAAGACTAACCAAAAAGATCATGTTTCTGATAGAAAGAGTCAATATTATAATCATGTCAATTTAATGCAATTTCAATAAAAATTCCATTGGGAATATTTTGACAAGTTGATTCTAAAACTCATCTAGAATCCTTGAATTATAGTAATGGGTTTTTTAGTTTTGTTTTTATTTTGTTTTAGTTGGGGTCTCACTCTGTCACCCAGATTGGAGTGCAGACACCATCACAGCTCACTGTAGCCTTGGCCTTCTGAGTTCAGATGTTCCTCCCACCTCAGCCTCCCCAGTAGCTGGGACTACAGGCATACACCACTACGCCCAGATAACTCTCTGTGTGTGTGTGTGTGTGTGTGTGTGTGTGTGTGTGTGTGTGTGTGTAGATGAGGTCTCAATATGTTGCCCAGGCTGGTCTCAAGTTCCTGGCCTCAGACAATCCTCCCATCTCGGCCTCCTAAGTGTTGGGATTACAGACATGAGCCACCATATCCGACCTTATAGTAACTCTTAAAAAAAGAAAATAAATAAAAAGCAAAATTCATCTGGGAGACTACACATATGAGCACAGCCAAGATATTTTGAGAGAGGGAAAATGAGAGGCACTATAAGTCATAGTAGTTGAAATGGCATAGTACTGACAAAAATTGGTAGGTCAATGAAGCACATTACAGAAACAACCATGATTACTTGGGGATATTTTTATTATACATGATAATGTTGACTTTAAATTAATGGGGTAAATTATAATTTATTCAATAGCTTTGGAGCAACTACCTGTTCATCTGGAAAAAGCAAAATTCCTTACCTTCAACACCATGCACATTAGGTTCCAGAAGGATTAAAGAGCTAAACGTTTTATTTAAAAAATTAAATCTAGCCGGGCTCGGTGGCTCAGCCTGTAATCCCGCGCCTTTGGGAAGCTGAGGTGAGTGGATTGCCTGAGCCCGCGGGTTCGAGA
>NW_007247742.1:1143646-1157924 GCF_000164805.1 Carlito syrichta | reverse complement strand
GGCGGCGGTGGCCGGGAGCGGCCACTGCACTCCAGCTGGGCGACAGAGTGAGACTCCAACTCAAAAAAAAAAATTAAATCTAATCAGTCTTTAAAGTTTGAAATTCAGGTCAGGCACGGTGGCTCAAGCCTGTAATCCCAGCACTTTGGGAGGCCAAGGTGAGGAGATTGCCTGAACCCACGGGCTCGAGACCAGCCTGGGCAACTTGGCAAGACATCATCTCTACAATAAATTTTAAAAATTAGTGGTAGCGCGTGCCTGTAGTTCTGGCTACTTGGAAGACTGAGACGGAAGGATCGCCTAAGCCCGCAGGTCGACGCTGAGATGGTGATAAGCGTGCCACTGCATTCCAGCCTGGGTAACGGAGTGAGATTCCTACTCAAAAAAAGTTTGAAATTCAAATTTACACCTTTAGAAAGTATCTTTATTTTTTAAAATCATGCATTGTCATTTCAAATAAGTTTGTAATTAGAAAGTAGCATAACATGTATGGGCTGCTATTGCATCATTTCATATGATTGTGAATGAAATTATGTTTCTCAAAGACATGCTATGATATCACACTGTTAACTTGTAAACACTCTTCTGAGTTTTAGTCCCCAGAGGTAGCGCTCTGCCTAAAATCAGAAGTGTGCAGCTGGTTCTTCCAAGCACATGGCCAAGACTTGCCAGCATAGCTGTGGATCTCATACCAAAGAGGTGCAGCTCATCTGTCTCAGGCTTCACCCCTGAGAGCCTGTTATGGTGTGGAGAGAGCTGCTCCTGGTAGCTTCCCTGCCACCCTTAAGTTTCCGGGAATAGCTGGGCTCGGTGGCTCAGTCTGTAATCCCGCGCTTTGGGAGGCCGAGGTGAGTGAATTGCCTGAGCCCGTGGGTTTGAGACCCACTTGGGCAACTTGGCAAGACCTCATCTCTACAATAAATCAAAAATTAAGCCGGGTTCGGTGGCTCAGCTGTAATCCCGCACTTTGGGAGGCTGAGGTGAGTGGATTGCCTGAGCCCGTGGGTTCAAGACCCGCATGGGCAACTTGGCGAGACCTCATCTCTACAATAAATCAAAAAATCAACTGGGTGTGGTAGCGCGCGCCTGTAGTTCCAGCTACTTGGAAGGCTGAGGCGGAAGGATTGCCTGAGCCCAGTAGGTCAAGGCTGCAGTGGCTGGGAGTGTGCCACTGCCCTCCAGCCTGGGCGACAGAGTGAGACTCCAACTCAAAAAACAAAAAAGTTTCCGGGAGTAGCCTCTGCAAAATATTTATGATACAAGGGGGTAAGGAAAGGTGTGCTGGTTACTACCTTAGGTTGCAGGCATGAAAAGAAGGGACAATAGGGTATCATCATACAAGAATGACACAGTCACCTACAGGAGATTACAGACCTCAGATCCTGGTCCAAAGCCTGCTTGTTTCTGACACCTTGGACCCTACAAGACCCAGGACTGTTGCCCACAGGGAAACAGAACACATAGTTCATCTTTAGGACATGAGCTATTGTCCTAGGTCTGGACTGCCTCACTCTGATGCTACAGCTTCTAACAGCAGATCAGATGACTTCGACCCAAGGGTTCCACCAAAATGAAAACTTCACACTTGGGTTGGGGGTGGGGGTGTGAAACTGGATATCTATTTGTTACATCAATTTAGTATCTTTATGGGGTAGGAAAGGGGGACAGATGGAAGAGAATGAAGAGGTGTGAATGTTAGCTCCAATTATAGAGTTCTGGTAAAAGAGTTTGCACTAGACAGGAGTCCATGTGCCTGGCACCCCCGGCCTAAGAATTGGGTAGTCAGAGGCAGTTCTTTCTGCACAAGTAACCACATTGTGTCTCTTGGCTCTACCAGATCTGACCACAAAAGACTGGCCCAGAAAGTGACCCAAAGTCAGACACACAGGACACATCAGCAGCATTGGAGGAGTTCTGGCATGAGAACTTCACATTAGACCGTGAGCAGGCAGGCTCATCAGAGCCTGGTTTGGGAGAGACTGAACTTGAGGCACACAGTGGGAAAACGAGAGAGGCAGAAGCCAAGCTGACTGTGAAGCAGAGAAGGTGGAGCCTGAGAATGGCTGACTGAAAAGGAAGCAACAAAACAACAATGTTCCCGTGACCCAGCAGCCACTCTGGTCACCCCACCTGAGAGGACTTTGCAGTCCTGCACAAAAGCCTGAAGGATTCCATGAGTGGCTCCTCAGTAAACTGAAGTTGCCTGAGAGTACCTTTAACTCTTCATTGTCTGTCCTGAATCCCGTGGCATCGTCTGAGAAGGGAGTTAAGAAGAGCTATAAGAAAAGACCAGGACTAGCCGGACTCGGTGGCTCAGCCTATAATCCCACGCTTTGGGAGGCTGAGGTGAGTGAATTGCCAGAGCCCGCGGGTTCGAGACCCGCCTGGGCAACTTGGCAAGACCTCATCTCCACAATAAATCAAAAATTAGCCGGGCGTGGTAGCACATGCCTGTAGTTCCAGTTACTTGGAGGACTGAGGCGGAAGGATCGCTGGAACCCAGCAGGTCGAGGCTGCGGTGGCAGGGAGTGGTCACTACACTCCAGTCTGGGAGATAGAGTGAGACTCCAACTCAAAAAAAAAAAAAAAAAGAAAAAGAAAGACCAGGACTTTTTGCTTAATTCAGAACACAGAAAGGAAAAGGAAAGATGAAGGTTACATTACCCCTCCAAATCAGTCTGAAAGAGAGCAGAAGTTTGATAGGAATTATGGGTCAAAGTAGCTATGGAGAAGAGAGGAAAGCAAACAGAACCTGGGAGGGGAGAAATGGACTCTGTTTCTGGCGTAACCTGCAGAAGGCCCATTGGCAAAAT
Organism: Carlito syrichta; assembly: GCF_000164805.1. Lineage (NCBI taxonomy): Eukaryota > Metazoa > Chordata > Mammalia > Primates > Tarsiidae > Carlito > Carlito syrichta. The sequence goes on along the minus strand of NW_007247742.1, from coordinate 1,155,111 downwards.
CAAGTATATGTGTGACAAGTGTTTTCCATGTCGCTCCCTGCACACAGGGCAGGAGAGAAGGGAATGGTCCACAGCAAGGGAGGAAACTGCAGATGGAATCTTAATAAGACTGCAGTATGAAACATGAGTCAATGATAAAAAGGAAACAAGAGAAAAACAGATCTCAGAGCTTAGGGTCTCCAGGGCTGGGGTCAAAGACAGAAGCTGCTTTGGGCTCTCAGATCCTCTGGAGAACCACAAAGTTCGAGCAGTCTTTCGTTCTTCTGTCCATTCAACAAATATTTACTGAGTCCTGACTATGTGTTAGATCCTGGGTAAATAAAGGAGAGAAAGGTGTGGCTCTTGTTCCCAAGAAGCTGGCCCTGGTGGTAGAAGAGGCAGACACTATCAATCACGTGACGACGTTGTATTATCTTCCTATTGCTGCTGTAACAAGTTACATTGGATTTAGTTGTTTAAAATAACAAATTTATTATCTTGCAGTTCCGAAGGCCAGAAATCCAAAGCCAGTCTCTCTGAGCTAAAATTAAGGTGTTAGCAGGGCTATGTTTCTTTTTCCAGGCTCCAGGGGAGAATTTGCATTCTTGTCTTTTCTGGCTTCAGGAAGCTGCTGGCTTCCCTGGCTTGTGGCCCCCTTCCCTCTTCAAAGCCAGCAGTGGCTGCCTGTGTCTTTCTCACATCACATCACTCTGAAACTAACTCTTCTGAGTCCTTCTTCAACATTTAAGGACTCTTTTAATAACACTGGGCCCACCTGGATAATCCAGGATAATCTCCCTCTTTTAGGCCACATGACTATCAGCCTTCATTCCATCTGCAATCTTAATTCTCCATCACCACATAAAATAACATATTGACAGGTTCTGGGGATTAGGATGTGGACATCTTTGGAAGAGGGGGCCATTATTCTGCCTACCGCAAACATGAGGCATGTTATAGTAGAGATGGCTCTGTGGGAGATGGTTGCAAGCCAGGCCTGCAAGCTGAATGCCTGCTGCAGCCTCTCCCTCCCATCCCAAGTGCTTAGAAATACAGTAGTCCTCCCATACCCGTAGGGAATATGTTCTAAGACCCCCAGTGGGTGCCTGACGCCTTAGATAGTATAGAACCCTATATATATATATATATATATATATATATATATATATATATCATGGGTTTTCTTTTCTATACATACAGACCTGTGATAAAGTTTAATTTATAAATTAGATTAAGAGATTTACAACTAATAATAATGAACAATAATAATAATATACTATAATAAAAGTTATGTGAATGTGATCTCTCTCAAAATATCTTATTTTACTGTACTCACCTATTTTCAGACGGGTTGACCGTGGGTAACTGAAACCATGGAAAGTGAAACCACGGAAAGTGAAACCACAGATAAGGAGAGAACTACTGTAACAGAAAAGATCTAAAAATAAATAAATAAAGTCATAATCACAGTGGACAACCAAGACAGTCCTTGGAAGATCAGAAAAATCCCTGAAGGACACATGGCAAGTGGGAACGGATCAGAGAAGAAAACCACAGCCCAAACGTACCCAGCAGCAGACTGCCCCGAGAGTTGAAAACAGCACCAACAGTACTTCATGCCCAAAGGGGATGGATCCTGGAAGTAAGAGGGAACTTAGGGGCAACCAACAAGGCACTGATTATTTAGGATGCTGTAGCAGGCCTCAAGCATGTCAACCACTTCACACCCCACTTCAGCAGGATTATCTGCCTCGAGGTGGAAGGGGTGGGTTTGAGATCATTACGTGGAGAAAAAGAACAGTGTTCCTGGTAGCTGGCGACACCTAGGAAGAGAAGAAAGGAAAGTACTTACTTCAGAAGACCAGCTGCCAAAGTGCGCCACCCAGCAGCATATCCCACCCTGGTCAGACAACTATGGACAATAGACCCTGATCCACAGCATGTCTTAATCTTGTACCCTATTTGCTAGGGAGTACATAGACGGAGAAGGCCAACAGTCTAACAGAGAATCTCAGTAAAAGATAAGCTTGCAAACAGTAATTACCAGACATTTGAAGGAAGTCAACATCTTGAAAGAGAGATATCAAATCCAACATATTTGTTTGTACATTCACCCAGTAAAATTGCTCATAGAACACAAATAGGACTTTAGAATAATTATAAATGGATATTACCTTTTTTTTTTTTAGAATTGGAGTCTCATTCTGTTGCCCAGGCTGGAGTGCAATGGCATGCTCACAGCCACTGCAGCCTTGACCTGCTGGGCTCAGGTGATCCTTCCGCCTCAACCTTCCAAGCAGCTGGAACTACAGGCTCACAGCAACATGCCTGGCTAATTTTTTGATTTACTGTAGAGATGAGGGCTCGTCAAATTTCCCAGTCTGGTCTCGAACCCCTGGATTAAGGCAATTATCTCTTCTCCACCTCCCAAGTTGCTGAGATTATAGGTGTGAGCCACTGCACCTGGCCCACATTCATTTTTTTTTTAAATCAGCTGAAAAGTCAAACATTATGAAACAAAAAGCACTCAAGAAAACGATCAGAATGGTCATATGCAGGTGTGACTAGAGAGCTGAGCAAATACATTTTTCTACCACATAACACAAAACAAGATATGGAAAATGTTTGCTTTTTTTGTTTTCTTTTTCTCTCTTTTTTTTTTGAGTTGAAGTCTCACTCCTTCCCCCATGGGGGAAGGGGGGAAGGAGTGGCACGCACGCTCACAGCCACCCCAGTGTGGACCTTCTGGGCTCCAGAGATTCTTCCGCCTCAGCCTTCCGAGTAGCCGAAACTACAGACACACGCTACCACACCTGGCTGTTTTTTATTTTATTGTAGAGACGAGGTCTTGCTAAGTTGCCCAGGCTGGTCTCAAACCCGGGCTCCGGCAATCCACTCACCTCGGCCTCGCGTAGTGCTGGGATTACAGGCTGAGCCACCAAGCCCAGCCTGTTTACTTTTTTAAAAGCTAAAACATGCAGAGGATCAATCTAAACATTTTGATATCAGCTAATAAAATTTCTGAAGTAGAACATAGAAAGAATGTGACAGGAAATGGTATTTCATTTAAAAGAAGAAAATGTCCCAGAATTGAAGCACATCATGAATCTTCAGTTGGAAAGGCCCACCAAATGCCAGTCGGGATCTGCTTTTAAAACCAAGATGTAGCTCTATTGTGATGCAACTTCAAATGCCATGGTAAGGAGAAAATCCTCAAAACTACCAAGAAGGAAACAAAATAGAGGAAATGCAAAAGTATGAGAATCATTTTGACATTAAGTCTCTCGTTGAATAATGGGATACAAGAAAAAAGAGGAGAGAACTTTTTTTTTTTTTTTTTGAGTTGGAATCTCACTCTGTCACCCAGGCTGGAGTGCAGTGGCCGCTCCCGGCCAGTGAAGCCTTGACCTGCTGGGCTCCAGCGATCCTTCCGCTCAGCCTTCCAAGTAGCTGGAACTACAGGCGTGCACTACCACGACCGGCTCATTTTGATTTATTGTAGAGATGAGGTCTCGCTAAGTTGCCCAGGCGGGTCTCAAACCCGCGGACTCAGGCAATCCACTCACCTCAGCCTCCGAAAGCGCGGGATTACAGGCTGAGCCACTGAGCCCGGCTGAGGAGAGAATTTTTCAAAATTCAGAGGAGAAAGATCTTTGAATCAAGAATTATATACACAGCCCAACCATCATTCAAGTGTGAAAATAAAAGCTTTTTCAGCTCAGCAGTGCTCAAAAAGTTTTCACCTACAGATCTCTTCTGAAATAAATACTAAAAGGGATATATCCAATGAAGAAAAATGAATCCATGAGGAAAAGTAAGAGGCAAGAAGCAATCATGAGCAAAGTTCTTAGTACATTTTTCAAACCAAAGAATAAGGCAAGAATAGCATAAAATAGGCCCAAAAAAGGGAGGGGGGAGAAGCATTTAAAGAACAAGATGTGGGTGCGTTGGCTCACACCTGTAATTCTAGCACGTTGGTAGGCTGAGGTGGGAGAATCACTTGAGTCCAGGAATTTGAGACCAGCCTAGGCAACACAGTGAGACCTTGTCTCTACAAAAAATTCTTTTAATTATCCAGGTGTGGTGGTGCACACCTGTAGTCCCAACTACTATAAGGCTGAGGTGGAAGAAGCACTTGAACCCAGAAGGTCAAGGCTACAGTGAATTGTGATCAAGCCACGGCACTCCTGCCTGAACGACAGAGCAAGACCCTGTCTCAAAATGATAACAATAATAAAGCTAAAGTTAACAAAAGACTCTTATTTCTTTGTGGGGGAAGTATGATTGCTAAGAAAAAAAGATATTGGAAAGACTGAGGGCAGGGTGCGGTGACTCAGGCCTGTAATCCCAGCACTTTGGGAGACTGAGGCAAGAAGATTGCCTGAGCTCAGGGGTTCGAGACCAGCCTGGGCAACTTGGTGAGACCTTGTCAATAAATCAAAAAGTAAACTGGGCATGGTAGCACGTGCCTGTAGTTCCAGCAATTGAAAGGCTGAGGCAGAAAGATCGCCTGAGCCCAGCAGGTTAAGGCTGCAGTGACCATGAGCTTGCCACTGCACTCCAGCCTGGGTGAGAGTGAGACACTGACTCAAAAAAATAAAATAAAATGAAATGAAAGATTGGAAAATAAAATTTAAAAAACTTTTAGAACATAAAGTAAAAACAGTTGTAACCCACCAATACATATGACACGATGGCATTTGTAGGGAAAAAAATATTTTTTCTACAAGATACGCATGTGTTTGTATGTAAACTCACAGAAATGTGTCTAGCAGGCTATTTATCTCTGTGGAGGGGACCAGGATTAGAGTAACCATCAAAGGGAACTTCAGTTTTATCTTTAATATTTGAATCGTTGCTGTGAGAATGGGTTTGTTACTTACGAAATCAAGGAAGTAATTTTTTTTGAAAATGAAAACTAAAAACCAAAGCCCCCAGGAAGCAGGGAGGAAGAAGGAGTGAAGAGCTTTGCCATCTGGGCGTGAAGGGAAGGATCACAGAAAAGATGACATCAGAATCCGATCTTAAAGGAGACATGGCAGCTGGGAGAGAAAGGGGTGTGTCTGGAGTGGCCAGAATCTGTGTCAACAGAGTTTAAGCATGTGTGGTTGGGTGGGGAGAAGAAAGGAGGAATGGGTAGGATCAGGCTGCAGGGATGGGGTTGGGGTCAATTGACAAAGGCTTTTGGACAACACAAAGGAGGCTTTGTGTAGACAATTTTCAAGCCACCCTAAGTAAAGCTTCACATCAGAAAAATCCTGTGGCAGCCATGTGGGGATGGATGGAGGGGTTTAGGAGGCTGCTGAATTGCCCAATCAAGAATTGCAAAACAGCATGTAGCACAGCAAGAGAGAGGGCTTGTTTTGAGAGATATTTAGGAGGAGGAACCAGCCGTGCTTGGGTTTCAGCCTCTACCCCAACTTTTTGTGGTAATTGTCCCTGCTTTGGGGATATCACCTCTTTTCATCTTTAGCCCTTAGACATTAAGCTTCAGGCTCCAGGAAAAGGACACATGATCTGGGCGAAGGTTTTAACTCAGGCCACCTTTCCTGAGGCGTATGTTACCTTAATCAGTACAATCAGGCTCCCAAGATCTGTCCTGGGGCCGGGTGTAGTGACTCACACCTGTAATCCCAACACTTTGAGAGGCTAAAGTGAGAGGATTGCTTGAAATCTGGAGTTTGAGACAAGCTTGGGCAACACAGCAAAACTCATCTCTAAAAAAAAAGTTGTTGTTTTTTAAATTAGCCAGGTATAATGGTATGTGCCTATAATCTCAGCTATAGCCAGGCTGGGTGGCTCAACCTGTAATCCCGCGCCTTTGGGAGGCTGAGGTGAGTGGATTGCCTGAGCCCGCGGGTTCGAGACCTGCCTGGGCAACTTGGCGAGACCTCATCTCTACAATAAATCAAAAAATCAGCCGGGTGTGGTAGCACGTGCCTGTAGTTCCAGCTACTTGGAAGGCTGAGGAAGAAGGATCGCCGGAGCCCAGCAGATCGAAGCTGCGGTGGCCGGGAGCGGCCACTGCACTCCAGTCTGAGCAACAGAGTGAGACTCCAGCTCAAAAAAAAAACAACCTCAGCTATGAGGAGGCTGAGACGGGACGATTGAGTCCAGGAATTCAAGGCTGCAGTGAGCTATAATTGCACCACTGTACTCCAGCCTGGGTGAGGTGACAGAGCAGGACACTGTTGTGGGGTGGGGAGCAACTGTCCTGGGACTTTTGTAAGTTATCTCCCTCCTCTGGACCAAGTCATATGATGATGGGAGCTGTCTGGGGGGCCATGGACCTGGGAAAGAGTAGAGCCTATAGATGGATCCTGGGAGCATCTTTTGAGCCCAGAAATGAGCCATACCTTAGCCAGTTGTGCCTGCAGATTTGTTATGAGCCAAGGAGCCAGTGCTGATGGTTTGTTTTTGCTTTTGTCTTTGAGTTGGGGTCTCACTTTGAGTTGGGGTCTCACTCACCCAAGGAGCCAGTGCTGATAGTTTGTTTTTGCTTTTGTCTTTGAGTTGGGGTCTCACTCTGTCACCCAGGCTGGAGTGCCGTGGCACAATCATGACTCATCACAGTCTCAACTTCCTGGGTTCAGGCAATCCTTCCATCTCAGCCTCCTGAGTAGCTGAGACTATAGGTGTGCGCCACCACGCCCAGATAATTTTTTTAGTTTTTTTTTTAGTTGAAGTTTCACTCTGTCACTCAGGCTGGAATGCGGTGGCACGCTGCTCATGTCCACCGCAGCCTCGACCTACTGGGCTCAGGTGATCCTTCCACCTCAGCCTTCCAAGTAGCTGGAACTACAAGCGCGAACTACCATGCCCAGCTAATTTTTTTATTTTATTGTAGAGACAAGGTCTTGCCAAGTTACCCAGGCTGGTCTCGAACCCCTGGGCTCAAGCAATCCTCTTTGCCTTGGCAAGTTTTTTAGTTTTTTTTAGAGACAGGGTCTCACTTTGTTTCCTAGGCTGGTCTTGAACTCCTGGGCTCAAGCAATTCTTCCATCTTGGCCTCCTAAAGTACTGAGATTACAGGCGTGAGCCACCATGCCTGACTGGTTTAAAAAGAAATTTTGCCGGTCACAGTGGCTCACACCTATAATCTCAGCACTTTGGAAGGCCGAAGTGAGAGGATTGTCTGACCCACAAGTTCAAGACCAGCTTAGGCAACATGGTAAGACCTCATCCCTAAAAATAAAAAAATTTTTTTTTGCCTAAGTTAGTTTGAGTTGGTTTTCTTATTAAACTGACTTCAAGTTAAGAGTACTCATAGAATGTCCCTAATGATTATGTAGGGCAACACACACTCGATGACAACATGAGCATACCCTGAATATGGCTCTAAGCAGGGGTTGGAGGGGTACTGGGAGTGACCAACCCAGGATGTCCTCTTCCCCTCAGGCTCCATGCCTGAGCATGCAGGTCATGCTGAGGCCATAGGTGAACTGTTTCCTGCACCTGCTGACCACATCTTGCAGCTATGCTTAGTGAATGTTCTCTTGCACCTTTCCTTGAGGCTGGTTCAGACCAGATCGGGCATGCCTAGATCAATGCCCATAGCCTTTGGTTATCTTTAGTTCACCTTTAGTTCATTATAATATTAAAAATCACACCCCTAGAGAGAATTCGCAGCCATTTTATGCACATGTGACATATGTGTAAGTACCTTCTCACGCTGCACCCGTGCACTAGAAACCCTACACTTTCCACGCTTAACCCTGTACTCCATCTGTGTAAAATTCCTATCCAGCTGGCCACTCCTGGACCATCTTCCCTATAAGTAAGTTCCCAAATAAAGCCTATGTCTTGTCCATTGTCTCTGGGTCATTTCTTCGACCCCTCAGACAAAGTGCCTCCCCTTTTGGGGTCCTTGGGAACCGGCACAACAGATTAGCATTGGGAACAGGGAGCATCTTTGAGGTCCACTGCTCTTGGGTTAATCTCATGAAAATAGAAGACCAAAAAGTTGTCTGTTGTCATGGTCAGGCCCCTCTTAGGGAGAGGTGGACATTCTTGATTTGCTACATTAGCAGAATCTGAAGTCCTAGGGATCCTGGATGGTGTGGCCCAGACCAGTTACTCTCAGACTTTGGGATTTCACAGAGCAGCAAAATTCCAAAGAAAAATCTTAGGGTTCAAACTAGAATTGCCCGGTTTTAATTTTGTTAACTAAAAACATAGAAAACAAACAAAAAACCCACTGCCTTCTTTCATCTTCACAACACCATGAAAAAGATAACACTTTTACACACACACACACACACACACACACACACACACACACACACAGAAAGGATAATGAATGACTTCAGAATAAAGGACAATCCTTTAAAATGAATACATATGGCTTTGTGAAAGACTCACTCATACTTTTCTCACTTTGTCTGAGATGTGAAAACTTTTTACTTGTAATACCAATCTTCTAACTGGCCTCCTGGAGAATCCTCCTCCCCTCAGTAGGCGGTCCCCAGCCCTCAGAGCCCGTTCACATCTGGGGAACAGGGAACATCTAGATAATCCAGGGCCCTAGCAGGTCCCATCAGGAAGAATGAGGAGCCTAAGCCTAGTAGGAAAGTTGGAAATCCCAGGGAAAGGCCTTGCTATTTGGATCTGGCCAGGAAAGGCAGACAGGGAGCAAGTAGAACACAGATAGGTTTAAGGAACACCCCATTCCCACCACTGGCTGAATCCAAGCAGGCCTCTCCCCAGTCTGCCGCCTAAGTAGAGACCCTTGTGTCCCTGAGCACAGGGCGCTTCCCACGCCAGGTTGCGATGAAAGTGCTGCGAGAGACTTGGGACTGTGGACAGGCAGGTTGCCCGCTCCAGAGCAGTGGCAGCTGACGGGGGGGGGCGGCGGGGGAGGGACACGACACCTAGGCCTTGTGCAGGAGTGTGTACGTGGGCTCTGAAAGACTCCGGTACTGCAGGGAACAGTAGCTCATTCAGGTTAGCACAAGTGGGGGAAGGGTATTCGCATAAGTGTGACAGGATGAAATTCTTTCCCTTCCACACTCCCTTGCTGGGGCAGGCACTTCCCAGCCACCCCATGTGGCTGGGCTGGTAGAAGGGAGTCTTTGACAAGCTGGGTTCTGATAGGATAAATATACATACACACTGGAGTTGGGCAGTCAATAGCAGAAAGTGCTGTCAAGTTTCATTCTGATCAGCCTACACACACACACACAGAGCGAGAGCGAGAGCAAGAGAGAGAAAGAGAGAGAGAGATAGATTGATTGAGGCTGAGAACTGGGACTGTGAGGTGGAGCAGAAGGGTAACAAGACTCAGGGGAAAAGAGCAGAATGAAAATAAACACGAAAAATAAAAACAAAACAGGGCAGAAGAAGTAGGGCTTCCCAATGCTCAATTCTAGAGACATTGACAAATTGATGGAAAACACAATGGGAAGAGAAAAGCACTGTTTTGTACCATGCTCTGTGCACATCAATTCAAAAAAGAGTACTTTTTTTTTCTGGCGGTAGGTTCTACCTTTCCATTCTTCTGACATTAAGGTCTGAGTTAAGGTTTTATATAAAGAAACACAGGGGTCATCAAAGGTGCCAAAGATTTCAAGACCTGGAATCCCTTACAGGAGGCCTCAGAGTGAGCCACAGTTCATAGAGAGACCCTTGACAAACTGAAATCCTCAAGTCTTCATTCTGAGAATGAACCTTAACATGACAGTGCCTCTGCCCTTGTCGACTTCTTTCTGACGTTGCCAACTCACACATCTTTCCCTTACATCCCACCCAAGTTCCCAAGAGACCCCAAGATCTGATCAGCTCTGAACCAGTGTCTTAGGGGGCTCCAAAGGCCATAATCTCTGGCCAGGCCATGAATCATCTGACTCTGGGTGAAGTGTCCATAAGCTAGGGCAGAGAATGGCAGGGGAAGAGGCTTACGGCTGCCTTGATATAGGCACTATGAGTACAGCAGCTTCCTTTAGGCATGCAGGGCAGGCAACCTGACAGACATGCCAGGTTCAGCAACAGAGAGGCTGTTGGAGGAGCTTGGAGCACTTTTGTGTCATTCCCATGCGTTGCAGATTCCCAGCAGGTACACATTCCAGCTCCTGAACCCCAGAGCTTCGAGGTCAAGTGTAGCCAAGTGACCTGAGATCTCACAATCCCATGCTCCTGGGCCCAGATTCCCCGACACCATAGGCGAGAAGCCCGAGAGCCCATGTCAGGTCATATGCTCTATGTTCTTTATTGTCACATGTTACCCACGGGACAGGGGTAGGATGAGGAGGGGAGGCCTCAGACAAAGAGGTGGAAGGATAGGGAAGTGAAATCTACTTTCCAAACTCTGCTCTCTTCCCAGCTGATGATGATGGGACTCGGCCACCAGCCATGGGATAAGGAAGCAGGAACCCTTCAGATACAAGCACAGTGTTGCGTGAGAAGGTTGGGCACCGTCTCATACTTGTAAGAGTAACCTCCATCTGAGGTGGTGCGGACACGTAGGGGCCTCATGGTCCCTGGGAGAGCAGCACAGCAGGGCTGGGCCCCTGGCACCAAGGAAAGGGGCTGGGCAGGGGTTGGGGGAGCCCCAGGGACTGTCAGGGGCATGTCTGGTGGGGTGGGCAGCCCACAGCCACCATGACAGTAGTGGAAGATGAAACTGGGAGGGTGCACGATCCACCGGTCCCAGCCCAGCTCCTGGAAGGAGATGTTCAGTGCTGCTCTGTGGCAGTTGGCATGGGCAGCCAGTTCCTCCGGAGGCCTCTGCAGCAAGCGCAGAGCGGCAGGAGACCAAGGCCAGGGCATCGGGGGAGTTGAGCGCCGGGCTCTCTCCCCACCGCTGGGTGGTCTGGCCCGCGTGTGAGCCACCAGGAAGGGTGTGGCCTCAGGCCTGGCTGAGCAGGAACAGAGAGGACAGCGCAGCAGTAACACCAGGACAGGGTGGGTCAGCAGAGGGAGAGCGGAGGCGGCCAGGTGCAGCACAGCCCAGCGAGGGGGGGCCTGGCCCAAGGACATGGGCACAGCCATGGGCCCTCCGGATGACAGTGCCAGCAGGCCTAGCAAAGGACCAGAGCTATTGGAGGCTGCTGTGGTCTGCTTGTCCAGCCCGGTGTGGAACCACAGCTGAGCCGAAGTCACCTGGCGGCTGCGCGTGTGCTGTGACGGCCGAAACATGTATGTGAAGAGGCCCTCTTCAGCCTCCTGGGCCAGCTCTCCAGTGGCTGGCTTGTCCTCACAGCTGGCACCTGTAGGAGACAGAAAGGAAGGGAGAGGGCAGCCCTGAGTGGCAAGACCTGGGACTCCTCTTCCTCAGTAGGAGGGCTGTGGTGCTGATGAGGGGCCATGCACTCTGAGGAGCGCCCTCCAGACTAAGGAACTCTCCAGAGTCTTGGGAGAACTTCCATAGACTCCGCAGTTTAAATTTCATCATTAGCTGGGCTCGGTGGCTCAGCCTGTAATCCCGCGCCTTGGGAGGCCGAAGTGAGTGAATTGCCTGAGCCCGCGGGTTCGAGACCCGCCTGGGCAAC
>NW_007247742.1:1140358-1143458 GCF_000164805.1 Carlito syrichta | reverse complement strand
GCCACTGCACTCCAGTCTGGGTGACAGAGTGAGACTCCAACCCAAAAAAAAAAAAAAATTTCATCATTAAAGGACTTTAAAAAATACAGAACATTGCCAGCATCTCTCTGGATGGGTTTTACTGATTAACATTCCCATCAGCAGTGTGTAAGAGACCCTGTCACTCTCTACCTCACCAACACTAACAATTGGTAGGCAGACTTCAATGTTTGCTCATCCCATAGTGTTAAATGGCATCCCAAATAGTGTCAACATGGACACCCACGTAGACACTATTCTTGCATCTTTTGGCATGTCAAGAATATTGTATGATAAATTCTTTAAGATAATTCCATTTTTAAAAGACAGGTTTAGCCGGGCTCGGTGGCTCAGCCTGTAATCCCACGCCTTTGGGAGGCTGAGGTGAGTGGACTGCCTGAGCCTGTGGGTTCGAGACCCGCCTGGGCAACTTGGCGAGAACTCATCTCTACAATAAATCAAAATGAGCCGGGCATGGTAGCGCACGTCTGTAGTTCCAGCTACTTGGAAGGCTGAGGTGGAAGGATTGCCAGAGCCCAGTGAAGGTTGAGGCTGTGGTGGCCGGGAGCAGCCACTGCACTCCAGTCTGGGTGACAGAGTGAAACTCCAACTCAAAAAAATAAAAAATTAAAAAAATTAAAAAATAAAAGACAGGTTTTTTGGGAGGCTGAGGTGAGAGGATTGCCTGAGCCCACGGGTTCGAGAACAGCCTGGGCAACTTGGAGAGACCTTATCTCTATTTCTACAATAAATAAAAAAATTAGCCAGTCGTGATAGTGCACACCTGTAGTTCTGGCTACTTGGAAGGCTTAGGTGGAAGGATTGCCTGAGCCCAGTGGGTCAATGCTGGGGTGGCCATGAGGGTACCACGGCACTCCAGCCTGGGTGACGGAGTGAGACTCCAACTCAAAAAAAAAAAACAGACAGGTTAACACTCCTCAAAAAAAAAAAAACAAAAAAGGGAGGAGGTGAAGAAGGATGGGGGGAAAGAGAGGAAAAAGGTGGAGAAGAAGGAAGAGAGAGATAACTCAGAAAAGACGGCAGTCCTTTCCCAAAATGTGTGGTCGGTATGCTTATCCTAACATATACATAGACTATACTAATCATGGACCAGCACCAGTTGAAGGACTGGCAATTGAAATTATACTGTCACATGGCTTCTTTTATTATAAATTCAAAACAACTGACCCGTTTTTCAGATGAGGAAACTGAGGCTTAGAGAGGTGAAGTGACATTCAACTACTAAGTGGCCAGGTGGGAACTCTGCCTGATCTCAAAGCCATACTTTCCTTCACTGTGCTGCACAGGGGTTGAAATGAGGGAGGAACGGGTCCTAAGAGAATTGTGAGCCCGATGACAAGAAAGCCCACCTGGAAGAGGGCTTTATCCGTTCAGTCAATAGAATAGGGGGGTACACATAAGAAAGTGAGATGGGAACACAAGAGAAGGTTGACTTATTTCCCAGAAAAGTTTCCCAACTAATATTTTTCCTGCATCCCTGACAGCTTCTCAATGTCAGCTATCCGGGGACAGAGAAACAGGGTGTGGGATACGGAGCATACGATAGGAGGAAAGACGGCAGGAAGGGACTCAAGCCCAGACCTCTCTGTCTCTAGAGAGCCGTTATCTCCCTGCACATCCCTCCCAAATGCCTCCTATGTGCCATGCACTCTAGGCACACCGTCTCACTAATCCCGACAGGTTGGTGTTATCGCCCATTTTACATATGAGGAGACAGAGGCTCAGGGAGGCTTAGTAACTGGCCTATTGTTACAAAGCCACTGAGTGGCAAGGCTGGGATTCAAACCCAGGTCCACCTGGCTCCCCAACCCATGCTGTGTCATACTGCTTCTCAAAGTCACCCTGCCGGTTCCCCACCCTCGTTACCTGTGGCCGGGAAAAGGATGGCCTGGGAGACATCCTCCTCCTCGGGTTCAGAGCCCCTTCGCGAGAAGCCCCCCAGGGCATGTCTTCGGGGCAGCCGCCTGACTCCAGGATCCCCACCTTCCTCGGTCCCTGCGGGGTGCCCCAAGGCATCCAGGAACAGGGCCCTCACCTTGGCCAGGACAAGCTCCCGGGCTGGCTCTGGCCCTTGGCAGCAGTGCCCATCCCGTGGGGCCAGCAGCAAGAGGAGCAGCGGGAGCAGCTGGGACACCATAGCTCACCTGGCCCTGCCAGCAGGGAGCCCACACCCTGCCCTGTGCCCCTTCTATCAGGGTCTGCCCAGGGCTTCCCTATTCTCCCCTCCCCACCCCATACCCGCCCTCTTCTACCCTCCTCACCCCAGTCTTCCACAGGCCTTCCCACGCCCCGCAGTCCGAGATGCCCCTGCCCGTGGCATTGAGACCTCCTATCTCTGACGCAGATGTCTGTGGCCCTGAGCCTTATCTCCCACTCCCGCCAGGAATGTGGGGGAGGGGACCGGGGAGGGTTTTCACCCCAAGTGACCCGATCCACACACAAACATAAGCCCCCTCCCCCTCCACATTCGCTTGCGGGTGCAAACACACCCACACTGTGTGAAGCTCACATCCCTGCACCCTGCACAGAGGTGACATCAGGTGGGACAGGAGCTGGGGTCGGCCAGTCCCTGAAAGAGTCATTTGCAGGGGAAACAGAGTGTGCACCAGCCCCTCAGACCTTCTGGGGCCTCTTTCAAACCAGCAGCTGCTGGGCCAGCCGTGGGGGGAAGGGCTGGGGCCCGGGCTAGAACTGGGGCTGGGGCGGGGGGCAAGTGGTCCCGCCTGCTCTATACTTAGCCTGGAGGAGCCAGTCCGGGCTCTTGTACTCCAGCTGTGTCATCAGAGAATATTTTTGGGATTGGCAGCTGCAGGCGCCTCCGCCACTCAGGCCGGAGCCTGGCGGGCGGTTGGGGACCTGGCGGCTGGAGGTAGGAGGGAGGAGGGGAGGGAGGCCCCGGCTGTGGGAGGGGGCTGGAAGAGAGCGCCCGAGAGCAGGAAGCCAGGCCGCGGGCAGAGGAGACCGCGGGGCCCCTCGCTGGAAAGGCAAGCAGGAAGGACTGCCCCCCGAGGTCCGGGCTGCGGGCCCGGCAACGGCCGCCGCCGCAAAGCTGCAGCTCGGG
>NW_007247742.1:1122632-1139499 GCF_000164805.1 Carlito syrichta | reverse complement strand
CCGCTCAAGTGCGCGCCCAAGACCTTCTGGGTGAACGAGGGCAAGCACGCCAAGTTCCGCTGCTACGTGATGGGCAAGCCGGAGCCCGAGATCGAGTGGCACTGGGAGGGCCGCCCGCTGCTCCCCGACCGCCGCCGCCTCATGTACCGCGACCGCGACGGCGGCTTCGTGCTCAAGGTGCTCTACTGCCAGGCCAAGGACCGCGGGCTCTACGTCTGCGCCGCGCGCAACTCGGCGGGCCAGACGCTCAGCGCCGTGCAGCTGCACGTCAAAGGTACGGGGCGCGCCCGCCCGGGCTGGGGAGGGGCCTCCAGTGCCCTCCAGGCCTTCTGAGTCCGGCCCCCATCGGAGCTCGGTTCTGCCCTGAAGACTGGGGGGCAGGGGGGCCCGCCGAGTATTCAAATGCAGTTTCCGGCCGCCTCCCACCCCCAGGGTTTCGGATTTCGCGGGTCTCCAGGGTACCCAAGAATTTGATTAAACTCCCCAAGTGACTCTGAGGCAGGCGGAGGGAAACCACAAGGGGCTGATGTACAAACCTGAGGGCCCTAGAACGCTTCTCCTCCAGTAGTTTTGTTGTTTTACCCCTCCTTTCCCAACTGAATTCACAACTGGAGTCCCAATAAATGAGACAGGTAAGTTAGTATTTTATGGGTGTAAATTGCTACACCCACATTTTTAACATGTCATTATAAAGCTAATCAGGAGAACAAGGGTGCTGCTTTACTGAATAAACACATCTTAGACAGGAGCTGCCTTCATAACAGTCTAGTCTCTAAACCCTGTGGGGAAGGCCTGGCAGCAAACATCACGTTGAGAAATAACTTAGGACTCACCAGGAAGGGAGGGAGGGAGGGCAGTTTTGACTTTAAAAAAAAAATTAAACTGCTCCCCAAGTTTGAAAAAAGAAGAAAGTTTATATTTCAAAGTTGAATCAGCCGGGCTCGGTGGCTCAGCCTGTAATCCGGTACCTTTAGGAGGCTGAGGTAAGTGGATTGATTGCCTGAGCCCGTGGGTTCAAGACCTGCCTGGGCAACTTGGCGAGACCTCATCTGTACAATAAATCAAAGTTGAATCATCAACAATATCTAATAAATGCTTATGTTACTCATAAACAGAAATCCAAAGGGGGAAAAAAACACACCCCATACACTGGAAGTTAACATTCTCCATAATAGAATTTCATCACAACTCAAGGGATTACACCTTCACTACTCACTGCCCAATTCTTTTCCCTTGGAGGAAAAAGAGTTGGCAAATTCTCAGTCCTGTCTGGCATGCAGTCAAGCATGTGGCACCTGGGCTGCAATAGTGGCCTCACTGCTACAGTATGATGTGCACAGACTCGCCAGGCCAGTGCTGACCCAGAACTCCATCAGGAAAGAATAGCCCAGCAGGAAGGAGGAGCTTCCCAGAGCTGCATAAAAAACCTGCTTCTCCTGCAACCCGAGAGAACCCTCTGGCCATTTCCAACATGGTGTTTTTTCTCTTATTTGAAATACAGTTTTCAAAAAGGTTAAAATACTTTAAAGATAACTTAGACCCTTGGGGAATAGGTGAAGGACCCCAGGGAACAGTTTGGAAATCACTGATCTGGTCCAACACCTTCCCTCTCTTTGTATATATTTTGTTTTGTTTTGTTTTGGAGTCGGGAGTCTCACTCTGTTGCCTAGGCTGGAGTGCAGTGCACACGATCTGGCTCACCACAGCCTTGACCTCCTGAGCTCAGGTGATCCTTCAGCCTCAGCCTCCTGAGTAGCTGGGACTTCAGGCGTGACCACCATGCTCAGCCCCTTTCCTCGTTTTCCAAGAAAAACCTGAGGTCCAGATGCATTCAAATAGACTTGCTTAAGGTGATGTGGCTAGTGTCAGGGCCAGATGAGATTTTAGGCCATCTGATTTTTCTTTTGGAGGTTTTTCTGTGGTTCCACAGTACCTGCTGGCTCTAGGAAAAGAGCACACAGCATGAGCTAATGTGCACTTAGGAGTCCTCCTGGTCTGGCCCCTCTACAGAACCTGCTCTCGCCTCTCCTCTCTCTGCAGAGCCCCGCCTCCGGTTCACGAGGCCCCTGCAGGACGTGGAGGGCCGGGAGCATGGGATTGCTGTGCTGGAGTGTAAAGTACCCAACTCCCGCATCCCCACGGCCTGGTTCCGGGAGGACCAGCGGCTGCTGCCTTGCCGCAAGTACGAACAGATCGAAGAGGGCACCGTAAGGCGCCTCATCATCCACAGACTAAAGGCAGATGACGACGGCGTCTACCTGTGCGAGATGCGGGGCCGGGTGCGCACCGTAGCCAACGTGACGGTCAAAGGTCGGCTGGCCAGTGGGGAGGAGGCTGCAGCTGAGGCTGAGGCAGATGGGAGCTCTGATTCCAAGGTTGATGGATTCCCATCTGCATCCCAGGGCCCATCCTGAAGCGGCTGCCCCGGAAGCTTGACGTCCTGGAGGGAGAGAATGCGGTGCTGCTGGTGGAGACGCAAGAGGCTGGAGTCAAGGGGCGCTGGAGCCGCGATGGGGAGGAGCTGCCAGCCACCTGCCAGAGCAGCTCTGGCCACATGCATGCCCTGGTCCTTCCAGGGGTCACCCGAGAAGACGCTGGCGAGGTTACCTTTAGCCTGGGCAACTCCCGCACCACCACTCTGCTCAGAGTCAAATGTGAGGGCGGGAGGCCTCTAGACAAGAAGGCCAGGACGGGAGGGTGACCAGATGCCAGAGCTGGGTTGGTGAAGTGGATTTAGGGTGGAAGGGCTGAACTGAGGGTGGAACATATCCTTGCCTCTGTCTCAGGCGTCAAGCACAGTCCCCCGGGGCCCCCCGTGTTGGCAGAGATGTTCAAGGGCCACAAGAACACAGTCCTGCTGACCTGGAAGCCTCCCGAGCCAGCTCCTGAGACCCCATTCATCTACCGGCTGGAGCGGCAGGAAGTAGGCTCTGAAGACTGGATCCAGTGCTTTAGCATTGAGAAGGCTGGAGCTGTAGAGGTGCCGGGGGACTGTGTGCCCTCTGAGGGTGACTACCGCTTCCGTGTGTGCACGGTCAGCGAACATGGCCGCAGTCCCCACGTTGTGTTCCAAGGCTCTGCTCACCTCGGTGAGTCCGTCCTGCCCACTGCACATCAGCGGCCACACCCCAAGTCGTGCCTTCCCATCACTTCTCCCTTCCCCGGCTCTCAGTGTCTGTCCTCTCATAGGCCTTCTATCTGCCCTCTGTCACCCTCTCTGGTTCTGATGGCTGCACTCTGTCCTCACTTCAGTGCCCACAGCTCGCCTGGTGGCAGGCCTGGAGGATGTTCAGGTATATGATGGGGAAGATGCCGTGTTTTCCCTCGATCTCTCCACCATCATCCAGGGCACCTGGTTTCTCAATGGGGAGGAACTCAAGAGCAACAAGCCGGAGGGCCAAGTAGGACCTGGGGCCCTGCGGTACTATATGGAGCAGAAAGGCCTGCAGCACAGACTCATCCTGCAAAGTGTCAAGCACCAGGACAGCGGGGCCCTGGTCGGCTTCAGCTGCCCTGGGGTGCAGGACTCAGCCGCCCTCACCATCCAAGGTTAGTACCTGTGGGGACCTGAGTAGGCAGATAGGATCAAGACACAGAAGTCCATCCTGTTGACAAAACAAAGCAGATGCGGTTCCCATGTCTTACATCCAGGCTGGGAAAGTAAGGAGCATCCATGATGGGCTCAGATGGAGGGCTCAGAGGTCCAGAGGGCCAATTTCAATCTACTTGCAATGTAGAGGGCACCCCTCTTTACATCAGTCAGCATCATATCCCAATTCCGTGGAATGCTTTGTGTTTTACAGAATTCTGTCACATTTGTCCTCTCATTTAAGAGGCACAGACCCTGGATGCTAGTTCCTGACTACCTCCTGCCCTGTTGTCTAATTGCAAACACTGTCATAGCAACTCCCTACGTGTCAGTCCTGTTCATTTTACAAAGGTCAACACAGTCCTTTTAACAGCCCTATAAGATAGGTTCTTTTGGCATCCCCATTTTATAGATGGGGAAACTGAGGCACAAAGAGGTGAAGTGACTTGCCCAAAGCCACAAAGCTAATGAGTGATGGTGCTGGGTTATGAACCCAGGCAGTCTGGCTCCAGATCATATCATGTGACCTGTTGAAAAGGGGGAGAGGGAGTGAGGCATTCCTGAGAATGACAGCTGAGATAGAGGGCTGAAAGTTCAAGGAAATCACTAGCATTTGTTACCTTGCCATTGCTGAAGCTTGTAAGAGCAGTCAAGGAACGTGTTGGTGGCCAAGCACGAAGCCCTGAGGTGACTCCCTGCCAGTGTTGCCGGCAGAGGGCAAGGTGGGAAATAACCAGCCTCCAGAGCATCATTTCCAAAATGTGGTTCAGAATTGCTGACATCAAAGTCACCTGGAGGGCTGGTGTGTGATACAGTTTCCCTGGCTCCTGCATGCTTGAGGGTCTAAGAATTCTGTGTTTTTAGCAGGCTCCCTAGAAATTCTTATGCACAACAAAACCACTGCACTTAAGGGTTAGAGTGTAAGCCCAAGTTATTATTATTTTTTTTTAGTTGAAGTCTCACTCTGTCAACCAGGCTGGAGTGCAGTGGCACACTTACGGCTACCCCAGCGTTGACCTGCTGGGTGCTGGCGATCCTTCCACCTTAGCCTGCCAAGTAGCTGGAACTATAAGTGCATACTATCACCCCCAGCTAATTTTTTATTTATTGTAGAGACGTTGTCTCGCCACGTTGCCCGGGCTGATCTTGAACCCACGGCAGGCTTAGGTAGTCCACTCGCCTCGGCCTCCCAAAGTGCTGGGATTACAACCCAAGCTATTTTTAAAGGCCCCACAAATGTGTTGGTAGCAGTTGTCCTCCCTGGTGAATCCACCCTTACCCTGAGCACACCCACAGAGAGGTGCTTATGCATATGTCTCCCCACACAGAGAGCCCGGTGCACATCCTGAGTCCCCAGGCCAAGGTGTCACTGACCTTCACGACCTCAGAGCGGGTGGTGCTGACCTGTGAGCTCTCACGGGTGGACTTCCCGGCAACCTGGTACAAGGATGGGCAGAAGGTAGAGGAAAACGAGTCGCTGGTGGTGAAAGTAGACGGACACAAACACCGTTTGATACTGCCTGAGGCTGAAATCCGGGACAGCGGCGAATTTGAGTGCAGAACAGAAGGGGTCTCGGCCTTCTTCAGTGTCACCGTCCAAGGTCAGGAAATGTGCCAGCCTGGGCTTCTGCAGCTGAGGCTGATTCTAGGAGCCACACAAGCTCTGTCTGTTTGGGGTGGGAGGTACCCTCACAGAAAGGACATGTTTAAGATCGCTCTGCACTTGCTTCTTTTTTTTTCGAGTTGGAGTCTCACTCTTTCACCCAAGCTGGAGTGCAGTGGCACGCTCACAGCCATCGCAGCCTCACCCTGCTGGGCTCAGGCACTCCTTGCACCTCAGCCTTCCAGGTAACTGGAACTACAGACGGACACCACCACACCTGGCTAATTTTTTGATTTATTGTAGAGATGAGGTCTTGCCATGTTGCTCAGGCTGGTCTCGAATCCCTGAGCTCAGGCAGTCCTCTCAGCTCTGCCTTCCAAAGTGCTGGGATTACAGACTTGAGCCACCTCGCCTGGCCCTTTTTTTTCCTTTTGTGATGAGGGGACAGTCTTACTGTATTGTGCAGGCTGGCTGCAAACTCCTGGGCTTAAGCGATCCTCCCACCTAAGCCTCCTGAGTAGCTGGGACCCAGGCACACGCCACTACACCTGGCCTGCACTTGCTTGTTAACCCTCTCATGGGCCAACGCCCTCTAGCACACTTGCTGTCCACATACCCTCTGGGTTGGGTGGGGGACCTAAATGCAATTAAGAGGAAGAGAAATGCAAGCTAACATTTATTGAGCACCAACAGAGTCAAGTACCATATATTAAGTACTTTCAGTATACACTCTTTCATTTAATCTTCATAACTAGAACGGGGCAATATATCTCCAAAGATAAAGAGATTGGGGCTCTAAGAGGTTGTGTGTGACCTCCCTGCTCATTGTCACACAGCCAGAAAACACCATAGCTTGGAGTCACATCCAGGACTATGCTTCTCCCGCTGCCCCAGATGGTCAGAGTCCAACAGAAGCATACAGTGCAGTGACCCTATGGTTCTCACAAGGCTGCTCATGGTCTGGCTACTTTGGAACCTCCTTGGAAGCTTGTTATAAATGCATATGCCCAGCTCCTTGGAGGATCCAGAGCCAGAATATCCAGGCTGGAGCCTGAGGATCCTCTTCTAACAAATGCTGACTATCTGGGAGGGCAGCTTGGGAAGCCTAGTCCCGCTCAGCTCATTGTAAGTGGACGTCCTGTTTCCAGCACCATGGCTGGGAGGTCCTGTGGCCCCTGCTCGCATGCACACAGTGACAGGGAGCTCACCACTCATAGGGAGCAGCTGTCACACTGTTGCCACTTGTTAGATCCTTCTCTGTCTATCCTTGTAATAGAAGCAACAAGCATGGCCCTTATGTGGTTTGTGGAAGTGACTTCCTTCAGACCTGACAAACAGTGGTTGCCACTGTGTGAATCTCTGTGCCTCTGTGTCCCCACCCAGCCATCTCCGATCCTCTGGGGGCCCATGGAGCATTCAGATGCCACAAGATCACCTGCCATACCCTCAATATCCCATGTTGTTGCCCCTGAGCCCCTTATACACAACATGACCTCACCCTCTCCCAGTGTCCTGCTATGCAGAGGCAGTGGCTCCTGGCCATGCAGCAGTTTAGACGCCTGTCTCTGTGTGTGGGGTGTCTGTGCGATGCCATCTCTGCTTCCCACCCAGATCCCCCAGTGCACATCGTGGACCCCCAGGAGCACGTGTTCGTGCATGCCATAACCTCTGAGTGTGTCATGCTGACCTGTGAAGTGGACCGAGAGGCTGCCCCTGTGTGCTGGTACAAGGATGGGCAGGAAGTAGAGGAGAGTGACTTCCTGGTGCTGGAGAATGACGGGCATCATCGCCGCCTGGTGCTGCCTGCAGCCCAGCCCCCCGATGGGGGCGAGTTTCAGTGCGTCGCCGGAGACGAGCGTGCTTACTTCACCGTCACCATTACAGGTGGGACACCTGGCGGGCCCCGCTGGAGCAGCTGTTGCACTTTCACTCCTGGGTCGCTGTTCCCAGCCCCTGCTACCCACTCCCTGCCTGACAGGACCTCCTCTCCTCTTCCTCGACCTATGGTCTTATCACACTCGGAAAATTGCCTTGTCATAAGCACGTTAGTCTTGGCTACTCGTGTAACCAGGGAAACCCTGCCTTCTCTGTTCTCCTGAAGACCCCTGCCAAGGGCTGTCTTTGGGGATGGCAGGTCTATTGCAGGGTAGGTGATCACAGGCACTAGAGGGGCCAAAAGATATCAGAGGCCTGCAGGAGACCCCCAGCTCCCTCTAGGGGCCCAACCCTCTTCTCCCCAGTTCCACCCTTCGTACCATCCATGTCCCAACCCAGAGAATGTGGGGGTGTTTCTAAGGCCAAGGCTGATACCACTGTCCCCCCATGCAGTCTCTACACAGCATAAAGCCTGATTTAGCTTCGGTGACAGCTGTATTCAGGAGACCGTGTGTCTCTAGGTGTGAGTAGCTATCGGAACTGCTGTCCCTCTTCAACACATGGCCTGCCTTTCAAGAGTAGAGAACAGGCCCACATCAGGGAGGGCAGCAGGGGACTCCAGCCCCAGCCTCATGCCCAGCAGCGGCTGTCCCCGTCTTCCAGACGTCTCCTCGTGGATCGTGTACCCCAGCGGCAAGGTGTACGTGGCAGCCGTGCGCCTGGAGCGCGTGGTGCTGACCTGCGAGCTGTGCCGGCCCTGGGCCGAGGTGCGCTGGACTAAGGATGGTGAAGAGGTGGTGGAGAGCCCAGCGCTGCTCCTGCAGAAGGAGGACACTGTCCGCCGCCTGGTGCTGCCTGCCGTCCAGCTTGAGGACTCCGGCGAGTACTTGTGTGAAATTGATGATGAATCGGCCTCCTTCACGGTGACTGTCACAGGTATGGACCCACCCTAGCTCCCTGGGATCACCAGAGGACAGCCCTGAGCCTTGGAGGAGCTGGTTACATATCCCCTAGCTAGCACACTGGGGAGGAGGGAGGTGTGGGCTGCGGGTGCGTGTGCCAGGGCCCTTGCCCAGAAGGATCCAGGGCCCCATCTGAGGACATGGCCTCTCCCTGGCGCCCGTGGTCGGGACTGGGTCTGTTTTCCCAGCTCTTTGCTGAGCGCTTTCTCTGGTGCAGGTACTGGCCAGGTGTTGGGAGTAATGGGGGAGTACTGCAGGCATGTCCCTGTTCTCAGGGACCTGCCAGTCTAGCTGGGGGTGTCGGGTGGGGCAGCTGTTAACCAGGGGTCGCAAATGGGCAGCCCTGGGGCCCGTGCAGCCTACAGATGTGCTTTGTTTGGCCTGCAGAGTCTTACCAAAGTCAGGACAGTTCAAATAACAATCCGGAGTTATGCGTCCTCTTGAAAAAGCCGAAGACCCGGCGGCTCTGGTCCCGCTTCCCCCCATGGCGACGAACAGCTGGCACTGAGTAGCGGCTGCCCCTGTAATACGGGGCCCACATTCCTCTGTCCCTCCCTTCCTGCCATTCCTCTTTGCCTCTCCTCAGACCGCTTCAGCCAATGACCTAACTGACCCGGCCCCTGCGGGCATTTGAGTTTGCGACCCCTGTGTTAAACCAATAAATACACAAATAAATGTACCTACACCTGGTGCTAAGTGCTAAGTGCTGTGAGGACTGAGGGAGGGCAGAGCAGGAGGGTCAGGGCAGGCCTGGAAGAAAGTTGCCATCCCACACACAGGAGATAGCACACAAACAACAGCACACAGTCGCTTCCCTCCCAGAGCACACAGCCAGGCAGGAAAGCCAGGCACATCAGAGGGTCTTGGATCAGAGCCTGGGTTCTTGAGGGCCACCCTAGGAACCTGAGGCTAGGGGCTGCCATCCTGGACAAACTGGAGCTAAGTGAGAGTGGACTGTGGACAGGAGGTGAGGAGACTGTTCAAGGCGGGAAAAGCTCAGGATGACGGCGGACGTGTGGTGGTTCAGTGCCAGAGACTTCGGGGCGGTAGCTCACAGCATCAATCCCAGTGTGTATGTGTTGGTGGCACGGGTCATAGGGCTAGGCAGCTCTGATTGGCACAGAACTCTGATGGCTGCGCTGGAGCATCCAGCTGACTGCTGGCACAGTCTTACCATCCTCTCCCTTGCACTGCCCTGTCATGCCCCGCTCAGGCTGAGTGCTTAGGGGCTCCCCACTCCCTGCATCCTAGACAGAGCAGTCTAGGAGCACACAGGCCCACAACGTTAAAGAGGGCTCCAGCACATGTTGCGTCCTGCAGCAAGTCACCTGCAGCCTCCTGCCCCCAACCCTGGCCAGACATAATGGCCATAAGCTACACAAATTCCAGCCCACACTTGGCCTCCCCACAAAACACCAGACTCTTTGTAGGGAAGTTCACACCACACCACCTATGTTCTAGGCCAGAGCGAATCAAGTCTGATGCCAAGCTGGGGTTCCAGGGCTGTGCAGATAGCCCAGCCCCACCACAGCACTCTGTCCTCACCCCTCCACCCCCGTCACCTTCCCCACTCCTTGGGCAGTCACACTCTGCATTCGCCCAGCCTTAGTGGACCCCACAGAACCGGCCTGCATCCTCCACACCCCCAGAGAAAGTTCACTGGGGAGGTGGGTTGTGTGGGCTCGGGATAGGAGTCTCCATGGAGGCGATGGCTGAGTATATGCCTGTGGGTCTGCCCATGTGCACCCCTCTAAAATCCAGCAGTTCCTCGGCCCAGCCACAAGGGGGCCACTCACTATAGGAGCACTAAAGTCTCCTGAAGACTTAAGACGCCCTGGGAGCATTGGGGCATGGGACTCTGGACAGGCTTGGACCCCATGCACTGGTCACCTCCAGTGTTGACTTGGCTCCCTTTCTGTGGAGAAGTAGCCATCTCTTGGAGATAAGCTTCCAGAATCAGTATTTAGCCTCCCTGGGGAACTCTCAGGTGTTGGCAACTCTCAGGCACCAGATGCAGAGAGACCATTGCTGAGTTCCTGCAAGTGCTGGCATGGAATTCCTACCACTGCCTGCAGAGTCTGAGCTTCCCATTATCAGATGGCATTTCTGCCTCCTGCCCTGAAGCAGTATGGCCAACGACCTGAAGGACGTTGCTTAGTCACTCTGTGCCCCGGTTTCCTCATCTGGAAAATGGGGATAAAACAATACCTAGCTCCTAGGATTGCTGTGGAGGTTAAATGTGTAGAGCTCTTAGAACTGTTCCTGGACCCATAGGAAGTGATATATATAAGTGTTTGCTGTTTCAGACCCACTGTCCCTTATCCCTTACTTTGAAATTCAAAAATCCCTCAAAATCAAAAGCCTTTTTGTAACTTTAGTATTCAAAGTCATTTCAGTAAAACCTGAGCCTGAATGCTGTGAAAGTATTTCTACTCTTTAAGTGTCCTGCTTAGGGGACCATAGTGATATCTTTATAGCTATAAGATATGAATATATATTTTTTAATATATCCTGCTTAGGGAGAATGTAATATATGTCACACCACAGAAATGGTAATGTGGTTGATTGTGGGGGTGCTCCAGTGAGGGTCAAGGGCATCATTTCTGGAATCCAAAGCATCTTGGATTCTGTAACACTTCTGGCCCTAGGGATTTCAGAGAACCGATTGTGGGCCTGTTACCACTTATTTTTATACTTGCTCCTCTTATTGTCGTGTGGGTGACAGAGCCTTCCTGCTGCCAAGTGGTTCCAAGGAGGCTGGCCGTGAGTTTGTGACAGCCTGTGATCACTTCCACTCTGCAGAGCCCCCAGTGCGGATCATATACCCCCGGGACGAAGTGACCTTGATCGCTGTGACCTTGGAGTGTGTGGCGCTGATGTGTGAGCTCTCTCGGGAGGATGCCCCTGTACGCTGGTACAAGGATGGGCTGGAGGTGGAGGAGAGCGAGGCTCTGGTGCTGGAGAGGGAGGGGCCTCGCTGCCGCTTAGTGCTACCCGCTGCCCAGCCTGAGGACGGGGGCGAGTTTGTGTGTGACGCCGGAGATGACTCGGCCTTCTTCACCGTCACTGTCACAGGTGGGCAATCCCTGGGCCACCCCGAGAAAGGCAGGGGGGATGAGGAACAGACTCCCAACTATCCCTACTCCTCCTCCTCCAGCCTCCTCCTTCTCAGCCATCAGAGAGTCCTGCTTGCCCAGATCAGATCAGGACTGTGACCAGAGGTGGGAGGGAGCCCAGCAATTAGGGCCATTCATTTATTTGGTCAGTACTTACTGAGCAAATACTATGTGCTAAGCACTGTTCTAGATGCTGGGGTTACAGTAGTGAACCAATAAGACAAAACCTCCTGCCTTGACAGAGCTTTCACTCTACTGAGGGCGGGCAGACAAGAAATAAGTAAAAGAGATGGTTTGTCAGGTGGCGATATGTACGTCGGAGGCAGAGCAGGGAAAGAGGATGGGAAGTGGGGGCGGGTGGGGCATGGGATGTGGTAGATCTGGGTGGGAGGCTTGATTTGCCTCTTTCTGTCTGTGCGAACTTGGGCAAAGCAGTCTTCCCTAACTAGGCCTCAGGTCCTCGTCGGTGCAGCTCCTTGAGGTGATAGGAGTAAGGAGGAAAGAGCTGCAGGGTGCTGAGCCCAGTGTCTGGCATACAGCAGGAACCTGTGGATTGCAGCTGGCACCGTTCCCAAGAGCTGTGCTGCCAGGGGAGAGTGCTGAGACTCTGGTGGGTGTGGCAGGGAGGCCTGCTGGCCAAGCCCTTGTGCCCCTCTCTCCACCACCCACCAGCCCCGCCAGAGAGGATCGTGCACCCGGCAGCCCGCTCTCTGGATCTGCAGTTCAGGGCTCCTGGGCGCGTGGAGCTGCGCTGTGAGGTGGCCCCGGCTGGGTCCCAGGTGCGCTGGTACAAGGACGGGCTGGAGGTGGAGGCCTCAGACTCCCTGCAGCTGGGGGCCGAGGGGCCCGCCCGTACCCTGACCCTGCCCCACGCCCAGCCCGAGGACGCCGGGGAGTATGTGTGTGAGACCCATGATGAGGCGGTCACCTTCAACGTCAGCCTGGCTGGTGGGTGCTCCGGGCCAGCTCCGGGCCAGCCCCGGGCGGGGAGGCGGGGCCAAACGCGGGCTTACACCCTCCTCTCTTCGTCCAGAGCCCCCAGTGCAGTTCCTCGCCCCAGAGGCAGCCCCTGGCCCGCTCTGTGTGGCCCCCGAGGAGCCAGTGGTGCTGAGCTGTGAACTGTCCAGGGCTGGCGCCCCTGTGTTCTGGAGCCACAATGGGAGGCCCGTGCAGGAGGGCGAGGGCCTGGAACTCCACGCCGAGGGCCCCCGCCGCGTCCTCCGCATCCCGGCTGCGGGCCCAGCCCATGCAGGCATCTACACTTGCCAGTCTGGGACAGCCCCAGGTGGTCCGAGCCTCAGCTTCACCGTCCAGGTGGCTGGTAAGTGTCGCCTAAGAAGAATGTCTGAGAGTGACACCCCAAACTCACAGGTTTCCCTGCTTTTCGAGCCCGCCCTGTCCACGCCTTGTCTTGTCTCTCATTACCTCTCCCTGTCTTGCCGCCCCCTTCCCTCCTCGAAGCCCTGAGCCTCTCCCTCTCAGTGACCCCCAGCTCTGACCCCACAGAGCCCCCCGTGAGGGTGGTGGCCCCCGAGGCAGCCCAGACGAGGGTTCGAAGCACCCCAGGCGGGGACCTAGAGCTGGTGGTGCGCCTCTCCGGGCCGAGGGGCCCTGTGCGCTGGTACAAGGACGGGGAGCGACTGGCGAGCCAGGGGCGGGTGCAGCTGGAGCAGGCCGGGGCCAGGCAGGTGCTGCGGGTGCGGGGGGCCCGGAGCGGGGACGCAGGGGAATACCTGTGCGACGTGCCCCAGGACAGCCGCATCTTCCTCGTCAGCGTGGAAGGTAACAGTGCACCCCTCCCACCCTGTGGGCCCTGGCACCCCAAGAACCATCCACCACCATTCTAGGGCCCCTTCATCCGGCCACCCCCACTCTGCTGCCTCCGACTCCAGCCAGTGCATGTGTGACCATCACTTGGAGGAGGACTTAGGGCTCCCTCTTCCAGAAACCCTCATCTATGGGGGCAAAGTCAGTGGTTAAAGGTGCCCTGGAGTTGACACACCCACGTTCCAACCTGGATTCTGTGCCCCAGTAGCTGTGTGCCATTAACCGAGTTGCTTAACCTTTCTTAGCCCTGGCTCTGAAAGGAGAGGCTAGTGCTTATCTTCTAGGCCTGTTCTGAGAAGTAAATGCTGTAAGTAGAGTCCATGGTGAATGCTGTATTATTACCAGGTAGTCACAGTGGTGGGATACCAGGCTAGGATTGAGAGGAGTTGGCTAAAAGTAATGGTTGGAGTTGGCATCTTAATCCCATGGCTGACACACAGTAGGCCCTCACAAAAAGGCGCGTTAAATGACTGGACGCCAAGGGTCTGTACCCTCAGGAGGGGCTGAAAAGGAGAGAGGGGGAGAGACCCAGCTCAGCTCACTGCCTGACCCCGTCCCCAGAGCCGCCGCCGGTCAAACTGGTCTCAGAGCTGACACCACTCACTGTCCATGAGGGCGATGATGCCACCTTCCGGTGTGAAGTCTCCCCACCAGATGCTGATGTCACCTGGCTGCGTAATGGGGCCGTCGTCACTCCAGGGCCCCAGCTGGAGATAACCCAGCATGGGTCAAGCCGCATCCTGACCTTGCGAGGCTGCCAGCTGGGGGACGCGGGGACCGTGACTGCACAGGCAGGGGGCGTGACCACAAGTGCCCGGCTCCACGTTCGAGGTTTGGTCCTGATGAGGATGAGATGCTCAGCTCCCTGTAACCATCCTCCCAGCCCCGGGCCCCAGCAGCCTTGCCCTTCTGCCTAGGGACGGAGCACTGGGTTGGAGCACCGGCCAGCCTCCGATCCTACCAGGCTCCATGGCCTCCTCCCTTTCCCTCCAGAGACAGAGCTGCTGTTTCTGCGGCGACTGCAGGATGTGCGGGCAGAGGAAGGACAGGACGTGTGCCTCGAGGTGGAGACAGGTCGTGTGGGTGCAGCAGGGGCCGTGCGCTGGATGCGTGGTGGGGAGCCCCTGCCCCATGACTCTCGCCTGTCTATGGCCCAGGATGGCCACATCCACCGCCTCTTTATCCATGGTGTCATACTGGCTGACCAGGGCACTTACGGCTGTGAGAGCCACCACGATCGCACCCTGGCCAGGCTCAGCGTGAGGCGTGAGTGCCCCGTCCACTCCTAATGCATTGCCCCCCCCCACCGCACAGCCTTTCCCCCCTCAGGCCCCACCAAAGTGCCCCTCACCGCGAGGAAAGTCAGCCCTGGCCGTGGCAGTCCAGGGGCAGGACCTGCAGCAGCCTGCCCAAAGCAAAACTTTTCTTTTTCTAATGTTTTCTACTTACCTTAGATGCCCACGTGGATTTTGCATTCCATTTCCTATTCCCAAGTTGGCTTTGCTATAAACATAAACCTTACACTCCAGAAAGACTTGCTGCATTTATCCTCAGTCATGTGCCCATTTAAAAAGCAGGGATGTCTGGCAAATAGCACTCCACACCTCCCACGCCAGGCTGGAGCCCTCTGTTTCCTGTGTGACCCCATGCAAATTACCTCTCTGAGCCAAGTCTTCTTATAAACGTAGCTAATCCCTACCTCAAGGGTCTTTGGGAACATTTACTGAGATAACCTGAAAAATGCCCACACAGAGCTTGGTGAATGGATGTCACTGGTGGTATGTATTCTCTTTCAGTGTATTTCATTCATGTCAGTATCACAATAAACCACGTCTCAATGTTATTCACCCTCTACAAGTGGGGCAGCTAGGGCCCAGAGAGGTCAAGCAGTTTGCCAGTGATCACACAGCACATAGACTATATGATAGACAGAGCTAGGTTCCAATCCTGGTGTGTCTGACTCCAATGTGCGTGCTCCTTCCATGTATCACAGCACACCTCACTCAGACTCCTCAAGCCCCTCACCACACCTCGCCCCCTTCCTGTGCCCTCCCCCACCAAGTCTGGCCGGCTGTGCTCCCTTCCTCCTGCACCCTGGCTCTGAGCTTCTTTTGTCAGGGCCTTGGGCTGGGTGCTGGGTGGTGAAGGCGGGGTCAGGGATGGAGGAGACCCTGCAACCCCTGCCTGGAGCTGGAGGCCTCATCCTCTCTCCCCATCTTCCCCACCAGCGAGGCAGCTGCGGGTGCTGCGGGCTCTGGAGGATGTGACTGTCAGTGAGGGGGGCAGTGCCACCTTCCAGCTGGAGCTGTCTCAGGAAGGTGTGACCGGGGAGTGGGCCCGGGGTGGAGTCCGGCTGCAGCCGGGGCCCAAGTGCCACATTCATGCAGACAGCCACACTCACCGTCTGGAACTTAGTGGCTTGGGCTTGGCCGACTCAGGCTGCATCTCCTTCACGGCGGACTCCCTGCGCTGTGCAGCCAGACTCACTGTGACAGGTGCGGCCTCCGGGACCACGGCCTGCCTGCTGACCCGTGTGGCCCTGCTCACATTCCCGGGTGTGACTACTGACTTGCTGTCCGTGTGGCCCCCACTGACCATGCCTGTCCCAGGGTAGCCCTCATTGACCTCCCTGGCAGAGTGTGACTCCCCTACCCTTTGGCCCTGTGTGGCTCCAGTGAGTGCCCTGCCTGAGTGTGGCCCCGACTGCCCCAGGCTCTGCCAACCACTGACCATGCCACTGTGAGTATGTCTACGCCAGCATGTCACTGTTGTCTGCCCGCCTGCACATGGCTCCACTGACCACGCTGCGACCCCACTGACCACACCCTGCGTGCCCCTCTGCCTGCCTGAGTGTGGCCCCTGTGATCAGTTCCTCCAGTCTCCTTCCTGTCTAAGGGTGACTCCACTAGCAACTCTGCTTGAGTGTCCCCCATTTGTACTTCCAGCCCCGCGTGTTGCATACTGACTACACCCGCTCTAGGGCCCCCCTTTGCTTCTATGAACCCACTGTGTCCCCCGCTAACCAGTGTGTCCTACTGTCCAGCCAGACACGGTCCCACTGACCATGCCCGCCTATCTTGACTCTGCTGGCATCTCTGCCCTAGTTCTCCACTCCTCTCAAGCCCCCAACATGTTTCCCAGGCACCACCTTAAAGTGTAACTCCCAGCTGGCCACTGACCCTCTGGCCCTGCTGTGTCCCCATTGACCAGCATCCTTCTTGAACCGCTTGTCTCAGCACACCCCCACTCACTAGTGGCTTCCACTGATTCCTTATATCCAAGTGTGCCCTCCTGTTCCTACAAGCTGAGTCCTCATTGCGTTCTTATTCCTGTTCCCTGTGCACTGTCCTCCCTTTCCCACTCCCAGAGGTCCCAGTGACCATTGTGCAGGGACCACAGGACCTTGAGGTGACTGAGGGCGACACAGCTACGTTCGAATGCGAGCTTTCCCAGACCTTGGCTGATGTTACCTGGGAGAAGGTCAGAGCCCAGCCCCAGCCCAGCCCTCTTCAGCATCACAACAATAATAATATCCAAACAAATGACGAATACTCATTGAGAGGAAGCGCTTGGCACTGTGCTAAGAGTTAAGTTACATTTAGTCCTTTAATCCTTACAACTACCCTAGGAGGTAAGTCTTGTTATCACCGTGTTACCTGTGAGGAAACAGCTCAGTGGGGCGAGCTTACCTGCCCAAGGCAGACCAAAGGGGTAGAGCCCGTATTAGGTCGAGGTTTGCCTAATTCCAGAGTCCATGCTTCCCGCGCCCATGGTGTCCCCTCGTGGCCCTAACATCCCCGAAGGGTGACACCTTCTCAAAGGCTCCTGGCGCGGCCCCGGGCCTGGGAACACGGGACACGTAAACGCGCCTCGAGACCGCTCGGCCTCAACAGAG
>NW_007247742.1:1114130-1122038 GCF_000164805.1 Carlito syrichta | reverse complement strand
CCCGCCCCTGGCCCTGAGTCCCCGACCGCTCCTCTTCCCCCTCTGTATCCCAGTTCCGTCCCAACCGACCTTAGGCGCATTCCGAACCCGGCTCAGAGGCGGCTCTGGCCTCGCTAGCGCCCCCTTCACCCCCAGGGAAGAAGCACATTCTGGTGCTGAGCGAGCTGCGCCCGGAGGACGCCGGTGAAGTCCGCTTCCAGGCGGGACCCGCCCAGTCCTTGGCTCTTCTGGAGGTGGAGGGTGAGCAACTGCGGCGCGGGGACGGGGAAGGGGACCTCATCTCCTGCCCTGGGACTGAAGGACTGGCGGCTGCTCCCTGGAACGCTACCTTCCTCCCTTGCCCTCCCCTGGAAGGCTTCTCCGGGGCGGGTCACGGAGGGCAGCGCGTGTCCTGGGGAGACTTTGATGAGGGGTGCAGAGGGCTGGGGCCCGGGGTGGAGGCAGCAGGGAAGAAAGATGCGTCTCTTCTGGGGGCCATGCGTGTCCTTATTAACTTAAGCCCCCGCCGCCCGTCCCCAGCATCGCCTCTCCAGATGTGCCGCCGCCCCCCTCGCGAGAAGACAGTTTTGGTGGGCCGCCGGGCGGTGCTGGAGGTGACTGTGTCCCGCTCAGGGGGCCACGTGTGCTGGTTGCGAGAGGGGGTCGAGCTGTGCCCGGGAGACAAGTATGAGATGCGCAGCCACGGCCCCACCCACAGTCTGGTCATCCATGACGTGCGACACGAGGACCAGGGCACCTACTGCTGCCAGGCCGGCCGGGACAGCGCCCACACACGGCTGCTGGTAGAAGGTGAGTGGAGCCAGCTGGCAGAGGTCAGAAGGGCAGACTGGTTGGCCAGGCAGGCGGGGCGCCTGGGAGCTGGTGGGCTAAAATACACCTATGGGAGGCGTTCCAGGACTTGAAGTGGGAATGGGTTCTGGGATGTGTTGGATGGGGTGGGGGGAGAGGGGTAGGATAGAGCACATCCAGGGCTGAGGCCAGGAGAGAGCCCTGAGTTCTCAGGAGCCACTGGGCTCAGGTCAGCTGTTCTCTACATCCCTTCCTGCCTGCCTGCCTGGCTTCTCACTCCCTCCTGCCTCTGGGCTGTGTTTGTCTCTCCTGAACAGCCCAGTTTCTACCAGTTCCTCTTCTTCCCACCTGCCCAACACTGGGCTGTGCCCCAGCCTGTCCCTCATCCCTCCTGCTCTCTGACCAGCTGGCTTCTGTCCTTCTTAGCGAGTTCAACACCAGCCTGGGCTGAGGACCCCTGAGCTAGTCCCATTTTTTCCCCTCTTCCACAAAGGAGACAACCCACTTCCACCCAAAACCCCTGCTTTCCCTTCAGATGCTGTGCTTTCCTCCACCTCTAACTGACCCCCACCCTCCTGCCCCGACAGACAGCCCCAAGAAAGTCCTAGAAAGAATGGGGCAGGGGCAGAGAGCCCAGCTCTTCCTGTATGAGTGCCCAAGCTCTGCCAGGGGTGGGAAAAGGGTACCCACTCTTGCCTAGCCACACGTGGAGTCATTCCTCTGCAGGTAACTAGAAGGACCGAACCTGGCCAGGCGGGTGCCCTTGGACAGCTTGGAAGGCGTGTGCCCTTACCCTGGGCAGGCGAGAGGAGACAGGGAAGCCAGAGGAGTTGGGAAACAATAAAAGTGTAACAGACTGTTTCCCTGCCTCTCTGTGTGATGTGGAAGGACAGACCTTGCCTGAAGGCCCTGTGCAGTGAGTGACACAGAGGACTTAGGCTGCAGTGCTTCCATCTGGCCCATGGAAGTGCCAGCCACTGAAGACCACCACTCCTGGCAGAGGCCACGCAATTTGGCACATTTATAAAAGATGTAAAACAGGGTGGGGTGGGGGAGACAGAAGCATGAGGTGTCCCAGGTGGCGTGACAGACACCAGACATGCACCGTGCATTTAAGCCCCCCACCCCAAGCCCCCCTTCCCGACCCAGCCCAGAGCAGCACCCTCCCGCCCCCATCCCCTGTCACTGCCCTCAGGCTGGTGGCTTTGCAGAGGCCAGGAGACCAGGGTGAGGGGTGCTGTAGTTTGCCCTGTGGACAAGGACAGGGACCCTTAGATGAGTCTGGTTGGGAGGCATGGCGATGGGGGAGGAGGGCAGGCCTCTTCCCTTAGACATGCAGGAGAGTAGCCCGTGGGACCCAGCAGTGGAAGAGGAGGTGGAGCCATCCCTGGAGAAGCCCTACCAATCAGAAATTGAAGGCAAGGGTCCCGGGGTCCCCTCCAATCCTCCCCCCACACGCACGAACGCACAGGCAACACACTCACAACCCTGAGCACACCCCAATGGGGTTCACACCCCGCGTCCTTCAGGAGCCCCTTGGGAGCTTGGGAGGAGGCTCCCCCTTCAAGCCAGGCCTAGCCTGAGACAAATCCTCCCTTCTAGTGACCAGGCCAGCCCTCTCCAGGGAGGGGCGAGGGATAGCCAAAGGCTTCAGGGCCAGGGGTGCTGGGTGGTGGCCTGGCAAGCCTTCCCGAGCTGGCAGAGCTGGTGACTGCAGAGTCTAGACAGGCGGAGATGCTGCTATACCCGCACGGGGGGTCCTGAGCAGGCTGTCAGTGGCCCCCGGGACCCATACTCATAGTCTGCATCTGTGGGTGAGGCCATGAAGGAGCTCAGTGAGCTCCCCGTCTGTCGGTCTCGAAAACTCTGGATGTAGCTCTGTGGGGAGTGAACACAGGTGTGAGCGTT
This sequence comes from Carlito syrichta, assembly GCF_000164805.1. Taxonomy (NCBI): domain Eukaryota; kingdom Metazoa; phylum Chordata; class Mammalia; order Primates; family Tarsiidae; genus Carlito; species Carlito syrichta. The sequence goes on along the minus strand of NW_007247742.1, from coordinate 1,119,341 downwards.
CCCATAGACTCCTGCCCCAAAGGTCACCTCTCCCTGCACCCCCACAAGCCTGACACTACTCCCCAAACTACCACAGCCGTAGGACCTCATCACACCCAGAGTCTGCAGCCCTGAGATCACCTCACCGCATAAAACTCCCATTAAAATTTGTGCTCAGGATACTGCTTCCCCGATCCCAAGGCTGATTCCACCAGGCCCCTGATGCAGGGCTTCCAAGGGGTGGACAAAAGACGGGCCTTCTAGACAGTGAGCAGACCTGGAGAGAGCCCAGTGCTCCTTGGACACAGTCTACACACTTTCTTCTCTGTATTCAGGCTGGATGGGCTCAGGGTGCTCACCGGGGAGAGGACATCTCCATTGAAGCGTTTGATGGGCACTGGCCTGCGCCGATAAGCAGGGTCGGGGGGACCAGGCCTTGGAGGAGCCCGGGAACCTCTTGGGGGAGCCCGGGGGGGTCTCTTTTTCCGCCGCTTCTCCTTGCGCTCTTCCTGCTGCCGAATCCGCATCAGTTGCACACGTCGTTGCTGCCGGCTGATGACCACTGTGCAGGGGTGGGCAGAGAAGGGTCTCAAAGGCCCGTGTGCCTCATCTCCCCCAAGCCTTCCCCCTCTCTTGCCACCTGGAGGCTCCAGGCTTCCAGATTCCCCCGTCCATCACCCCTCACCCCCTTCCCGTCTCTTCCTTTCCTGGTCTCTCACCTCTCAGAGGGCGCTTCCTGCTGTTCTTTTCTTCCAAAAGTCTTTATGGAAGATTCCCAGGCTTCTAGGTACCCCTTTCTTGACTCTCATCACTGTTCCAACCCTAAGCTTAGGTGACTCACCTAGGCCCGCCACCTCATCTTTCCACGGGACAGGCACAGCTGCTCTCTCACTGGCTTTCCCATCGACACTCTTCTCCCTCCAATGCCTGCTTCACTCAGCAGCAGAATAAGCAAAAGCGAACTTAGACGCTGTTCTCCCCTCCAGTGGCATCTCATTACCCTTCTAGTAAAACGCAGAGTCCATTTCGTGGCCCAGAGGGCCCACACCATCAGCCTGACTCCCAAACCTCACCTACCACAGTCCTGCCCCACTTCCTCAAACCAGCCAAGCTCGCTCCTTCTCAGGGCCCTTGTTCCTGGCTGTTCCTGTCTCTCTAGCTCTTCACTTGGCTGGTCCCTTAGCCTTCAGGTCACCTGCTTACGTGTCATGTCACCTTCTCCAAGCAGCCTTTCTTGACCACCCTAGCTGGAAGAGCCTCCATGGGGCACTCTTTCATTTCACTCTGCACAACTGGAATCATCTTGTTTGTTTGCATGTCTATCACCTCTCTCTCGCCTACCCTGAATGTTTACCCATAAGAGCAGGGACGTTTTCTGTTTTATCTCTGCTCTATCCTAAATGCGTAGAATGAGGTTGGCACAGACCTGATGCTCCATGCACTGTTGTGGGATGAATGGTAGCATTGTTGGGTGCTGTCCTCCCAGACCCTGCTAGGGTGTACAGCTTCTGCCTCCAGTCCCCAGTCACTCAGCCCCGACCCGTCCCTGACCAGCCCACTCCTCTCATGCCCACCCCGGCCTGTGCCCTCTCACCTTCTGTGTGGGAGTCCCCCTCGGCTGTCACCCGCCACTGCACCAGAACACCCATCAGGCTGAGCAGGGGCCAGAGTGCCAGCAGGGCCCAGCTCCGCCAGCAGAGGGGAGGCACCGGAGCAGCCCGCAGTCGCTCTACCACGTAGCGCCCCAGCAGTAGCAGCTCCGCAAAGTAGTCAGCAGCAGTGGCGATGAGCGCAGCACCAGTCACTGCGGTGGCCAGGGTGGTGAGTGGGCGGGGCCAGCGCAGGGTGAGCAGGGCACAGAGCACGCCGCCCCCCAGCAGCAGCCCCAGCGGGCCCCACACTGAGCCCGGCTGGTAGTACGGTGCGGAGCCCAACAGGGCGGCGGCCGCGAGCAGCAGGCCCAGCAGCAGCCCCACCAGGAAGAGGCCCACACTGCGCACCAGCATGGCTACCAGCCCGCAGAGCAGCCCAATGCCCAGTGCGATGCCAGCGCTTGCCCCAGCACTCAGCTGTGTCTCCAGCACCCGCTCTCGGTAGCACAGGAGGAAGATGACCACCGAGCCAAACAGCAACCCAGTGAGGAAGAGCACTGCTTTGAAGCAGCGGTAACCTGGAGGGGAACAGGGGCTAGTAAGGGGCCAAAATGAGGTCACCAGGCTGGGGGGAAGAGGTCAGAGGGGTCAGGGAAATGGGATCACAGGGGAACCAAAGACAAGGACACTAAAGTCAGAGAGCTGAGGATCACTGAGGTCATGAGGGCATCAGAGATAGGGCCATTGAGATCAGGGGAGGTCAGAGAGAAATGGCCGTTGGAGATCACTGGTAAAACAGACATTATCATTGCTACTGATTTGGGGTCTTTTAGGGTTGGTGTCTTTAAGAGTTGAGGTCTTTAGGGTCAGGATAGATTACTGGAGACAAGGGTGAATCAGTAATAGGGGCACTGGGGCCTTTGTGTCATAGGGGTCAGAAAGGTAAGTCATTAGGGACACAAGAGGATCAACAAAAGAGTCATTGAAGTCTTAGGGAGGGATTGTTCAGAGAGAAGTTGTATCTGGAAGTCAGAAAGAACTTGAGAGCTGGGGGTCACACAGTTTCAGAAAGATGAGCCTTTTGAGAAGTCACAGAGATTCAGAGATATGGCAGCACTGGAAGGTTACAGAGAGGACAGAGAAGCAGGGTTACCGGGGAGGAGTTCCAGGAGATGAGGTCTTTGCATGCTAGGGGAATTGACAGAAGTGGTATCATTGAGAGTATTCAAGGGGTTCTGAGAGACAGAGGAACAATGAGGCCAAGGAGATGGGATTACCGAGGTCATGGTATGTGGAGGAGTTATCAGACAATGAGGTTGTAGGAATGAGAGAGTTAGGGGTAGCCAGGGATCAAAGCTAGAGATATTAGGGGGGTCAGGGGATGGAAGGTAATGAGATAATAGGGGGGTGTGAGGTCACTAGCGCTTACATTGGGTGATAGGGAATCGAAGAGGGGGGGCAATAGTGGTTGTGGAGTTTCACAAATAAGGAGGTTCTAGGGCCATTAGACCCATTAGAGGTACCTGCAAGGGTGAGAAAAGTGTAGATCCTGAATAATTGGGAAGACGGAAGCCAGAGATGGGTTCAAGGAGTCAGGGAAAGCCAAAGAGAAAGAAAAAGAGGAGATTCCATTCCAGGAGTGAGGGGAAATATCAGTCTAGGAGGTCACAGAGAGGAGCAGGGCATGGACAAAGGCTCAGAATCCAGGAGTCTGGGAGTAGTGGCATTCAAGAGGGGCAGGACGTCAGGGAATCCCAGGAGAGGGAATATGAGGCTGCACTGAGCAACATGCAGAGAGAGTGGGTATAGATAGTGGGGGGGGTGATACAGACTCCTCGGAGGACTCAAATGTGTCCTGAACCTTTGTGGGGGGCACTTCCTCCTGCCTACGCTTCAGTTATTCAGCCCAGAGTTTGGGGGAGGAAGAGGAGGGACCATCTGGTTCTCATCCCTGTCTACCCACCCATTCTAGGGAGAAGTATGGAGGTTGCAGGACACAAATTTTGCACTACCTCTATCCAGTCTGGAACCCAAACCCCAAAGCCTCCTTTGCCTCCACTGGTTCCAGCTCCCTAGAGCCCTCCTCTGGGAGGAATTCCTTGGACCCCACCCCCACCCCATAGAGCTCACTCTCCTCTCTGAAGTTCTGTAACTCTTGCTGTAGAGTCACTGAGCACTTACTCCATGCTGTCACTAGCCCATATGGTGCATTTGTGCAAATTAGAAAAAGGTATGCCTGTCTCTAGGCAAAGCTGCCTTGTGCCAAGGCCTAGAGTTTGTCAAGTAGAGCATGAGCTGGATTTCAACCCCCACTTGACTATTCAACTGAGCTTCCTTGCACAGCACCCATCCTGTACAACTGTTCATGGCAGCCCTGATTACTGGAGCCTACCTTGTAGGCGATCACCATATGTATGACTACCATCCAGCCCACTCTAATATGTATCACAGGTGTGACTTTTTTCAGGAGTCTCTCCCCCGTCAGACAATATGCCCTGTGGTAAGGGACCATGTCTAATCACCATGCTAACTGTTTTCAGTGCCTACCTAAAACAGTGGCCCAAACACCATCTTCACCAAAATAGCTACTATTTATTGAGTGCTTATTTATTCTGATAACAACTGTATGCAAGACAAACATTGTTCCCATTGTTCAGATGAGAAAGCTGAGGCTCAGACACGTTCACATGCCCAAGGCATCACAATTAGTAAGTGCAGAGCCAGGTTCAAACTCAAGCACACCTACTTCAAAAACCTGTGTTCTCTAGAATATAGTCTAGGTGATCTATAAACGTGTGGGATGAAAGAAAAGGAAAAGAAAGACAGTTAGTTATTCATGATGGTGGTGGGATTTCAGAGAAGATTTGGGGACCCCAGAAAAAAATCATGGGGAAACTTGGGGAGCCCAGGTGTGGGATGAGATGGGGATCTCACCGAAGAAGCAGTAGACGACTCCAAACAAACAGCACATGATGCAGACGAGGGCCGGCAGTGCCTGGTACCTGCGCTCCAGGGGCTGTTCACAAGGTGCACCCCAGAAGGCGTCGTCTGGCTCCGGGGGCAGCAGCTGGAACCGCAGTGTTGCCACAGTGCCCGGCATAGTGCTGGGAACAGAAGGGAGTCACCCTCCCAGGTTAACCTGACAGAGGGAAACTTGCGGTCAAGGAGGAGTCCTGGGTCCCCACCATGATGGTGTGGGAGTGGGAGTGAGAGAACTCAGCAAGGACACAGTGGACAAAGGAGTGGTGCCCACATCATGCAGCTCTGGAAGCATCTCTGGAGTGGGGGACAAAGACAAAGGGAAACAAAAGTGCCTGGCTAGAGGAGGCTGGGATGAAGTTAAAAGGGGGACTTTGGGGTGGGGGGGTGACGGCAGCGTGCTGCCCGAGGGGAGGAGGCAGCCAGGAGACCCGTCTGTGGGCGGCCAAATCTGGGCATGTTCACAATTTACCTGGGCTGGAGGCAACCTGAGCTTCTGAGCGAAGGAGGAGGTGCAGGGGCCGGAGGGGCGGGGGCTGCGGGGCGCCGGCGGCTCCAGCTGGCTGGGGTCCCGAGAAAGTCCGCCGTGCGGGGAAGGGGGCTGCCGGGCCGGGGGGACTGGTCTCCGCGCGGCGGCGGCGCCGCTCCACCTCTGGCACCG
>NW_007247742.1:1113406-1113669 GCF_000164805.1 Carlito syrichta | reverse complement strand
GGGGCTCGGGCCGCCCCGGAGCCGCGGCCCCATGCCCCGAGCCCGCCCGCGGCCTTTGGTGCTGATGGACAGCTCCGGCCTCTGCTCCTGACGTCACTCCGGGCGCACCATCCAGGCAGGGGCGGGCTGCCTCTGACGTCACCCGGGACGCACCAACCACGCCAGGGGGAGGCAGGAGGCTCCGCCCGCGGCGGCCCCCTCCCCGCGCCGAGGAGGGGGCACTTCCGGGGGTCCTTCCCCTTTAACCTCCCCCTTCTCCGCCC
>NW_007247742.1:1108168-1113061 GCF_000164805.1 Carlito syrichta | reverse complement strand
CTCCGCCCGCTGGGCGCCGGCTGGGACGCGCGCGCGCCGGGGAGCCGCCGGGGGCCGGGGCAGGCTCCGGAAGGAAGGGGCTGGCCGGCCAGGAAGTCTTTGGGCCCGATCACTTCCGATGGCCCTGCTTTCCCGGGAGCCGTGGGGCCAGACCGAGGCCTTCTCGGAGCCCCGGCCCGGCCTGGGCTGAACCTGCCGGCCCCTGTCCTCAACCAGATCGACTCGATGGTCCCCCGAAGGTCCTCTCAGCTCCCTGGCTGCGCTGCTGGGGTTGGAAAAAGACCGCTGTGCAGAGGAGTGTACAGAGAGGGAAAGAGAGGGGCGAGAACTAGGATTGCGCGTTTATCTGCATCTCTTGTTCCTGGGGAGGGGGTCCACAAGAGCCACTTGGGGTGAGATGAGGGAGGGAGGCATGCGCCCATTCCGTCAGTGTCGCTGCTGGGGAGTTGAAATAATTTCTAAGTAACACTGAGTTCCGTAACTTACCTTCTGCCTGACTAAAGGCAAGTTACTGGAACCCCTGAGTCCAGTTTCCCCCTCCTCCAAACACACTCAATAGAGTCCCCTGGGGGCCCATCAAGTCGAGCTGGTTTAGGACAAAGGCCGGAGTATCATTTACGTGAGGTGTTTGTAATGGCATGTTTATATAGAAATAAGTATATACCGGCCCATCTATAGACCTAGCTACTCGGGAGGCTAAGGCAGGAGAACTGCCTGAGCCCCGGAGGTCAAGGCTGCAGTGAGCTATGATTGTGCCACCGCGCTGCAGCCGGGGGTACAGAGAACAAGCCTGTCTCACGCAACAACAATAACAAGAAAGAAAGAAAAAGAAGAGAAATAAGTGTATACATGGTGAGTCAAGCATTTGGCTAGGTACTTTAAATAGCTACAGTCAGCCCCATTTTACAGACGGCTTGGGTTGAATAACATATTCAAAGGCACAACTACTAAGGAGTGAAACCCGGAATCAGACCCACAATACGGTATGTCTCTCGGGTCTGCGTGGATATTGCCATCTCCCGCATGCAAAGCACTGTAGGAAACACGGGTCTTTCACTCAAGTCCTCTCGACCTCTGGGAGAGAGGGCCCATTCGTATCCTGTTCCTAAGTGAGAAAGCAGACCTGGGAAGACAGGAGCTGCCGGAGTCTGCGTGTGCTGTCCCCCGGCTGCCCTGCTGTCCTTTGGTGACCATGTGCCCCCTCCTCCCGCAGGACCCGCTACATCAGCACGGAGCTGGGCATCAGGCAGAGGCTGCTGGTGGCCGTGCTGACCTCACAGGCCACGTTGCCCACGCTGGGCGTGGCGGCGAACCGCACGCTGGGGCACCGACTGGAGCGAGTGGTGTTCCTGACCGGCGCGCGCGGCCGCCGCGCCCCCCCTGGCATGGCTGTGGTGACGCTGGGCGAGGAGCGTCCCATCGGGCGCCTGCACCTGGCGCTGCGCCACCTGCTGGAGCAGCACGGCGACGACTTCGACTGGTTCTTCCTAGTGCCGGACACCACCTACACCGAGGCGCACGGACTGGCGCGCCTGGCCGGCCACCTCAGCCTGGCCTCCGCCGCCCAGCTCTATCTGGGCCGGCCCCAGGACTTCATCGGCGGAGAGCCCACCCCGGGCCGCTACTGCCACGGTGGCTTTGGGGTGCTGCTGTCGCGCGCACTGCTGCAGCAGCTGCGCCCCCACCTGGAAGGCTGCCGCAACGACATCGTCAGTGCGCGCCCGGATGAGTGGCTGGGCCGCTGCATTCTCGACGCCACGGGGGTGGGCTGCACTGGCGACCACGAGGTGGGACGACGAGCCACCCCACTGGCGCCTCCTGTCGTGTGTACCGCCCCTGAGAGGCAAAGGGGTGGTGGAGACACAGGCCTGGGTTTCCATGCCAGTTCTGTCATTTTCTGTCCCTGTGACCCTGGGTAAATTAATCTCCTGAGCTTCGTTCCTCACCCATGACAATGGAAATAACTATCGCTCAGAATTGTGAGGATGAGAGGAAGTCAGGGAGACTTGCACATAGTAACCACTACATGTTAGTTACTATTTTATTTGAGTCCCTGGACAGCTCTGAGACAGGATGAGCTAGCAGAGACTTGCCCAAGGTTGCACAAACTTACATTTGGCCGGTAGACGTAAACCCACGGAAATCTGACTCCAGGTCCTCATCAGGTCATAGAGTGAGAAGATGAGACACTCGATTCCATCCCATTATGGACCCCTTCCCTTCCTCTCCCTAGGGGGTGCACTATAGCTATCTGGAGCTGAGCCCTGGGGAGCCCGTGCAGGAGGGGGACCCTCGTTTCCGCAGTGCCCTGACTGCCCATCCTGTGCGTGACCCTGTGCACATGTACCAGCTGCACAAGGCTTTTGCCCGAGCTGAGCTAGAACGCACATACCAGGAGATCCAAGAGTTGCAGGTATGGTCTGGGCCTGGGTGTTGAGGGGAAGGAATGGGTGGTGAGGGGAGAGAAGGGGCTGTGGGGGGAACAGAAGCTGAGAGGTCTCAGATCCCAGAGAAATGAAAAGTCAGCGCTACAATCAGAGCAAACCAGCTTCCCAGCCCATATGTTTCCACATTCTCTGAGGAGCCTCTAGAAACCCTCCTTTCAGCTCTTAGGCTGCTTATCCTGGGGCAAGAATAGGTGGGAGGGAGCGGAGGTTGGCAGGGGACTGGGAACCCATCCTAAGTGGTATCTGCTGCCTACCTCAGCTGTGTGCCGGCCCCTGCGGTCTCTCCCTTGCTCATGGCCTGTTTCTCCGACCTAGTGGGAGATCCAGAACACCAGCCGTCTGGCAGCTGATGGGGAGCGGGCAGCTACCTGGCCTGTGGGTATTCCAGCACCCTCCCGCCCAGCCTCTCGCTTCGAGGTGCTGCGCTGGGACTACTTCACCGAGCAGCATGCTTTCTCTTGCGCTGATGGCTCACCCCGCTGCCCATTGCGTGGGGCCGACCGGGCTGATGTGGCTGACGTTCTGGGGGCGGCCCTGGAGGAGCTCAACCGCCGCTACCACCCAGCCCTGCGGCTCCAGAAGCAGCAGCTGGTGAACGGCTACCGACGCTTTGATCCAGCCCGCGGTATGGAGTACACGCTGGACTTGCAGCTGGAGGCACTGACCCCTCAGGGTGGCCGCCGGCCCCTCACCCGCCGCGTGCAGCTGCTTCGGCCACTGAGCCGCGTTGAGATCTTGCCTGTGCCCTATGTCACTGAGGCCTCGCGTCTCACTGTGTTGCTGCCTCTGGCTGCCGCTGAGCGTGACCTGGCCCCTGGCTTCCTGGAAGCCTTCGCTACGGCAGCACTGGAACCTGGTGATGCCGCTGCGGCCCTGACCCTGCTGCTATTGTACGAGCCTCGCCAGGCCCAGCGCGCGGCCCACGCAGATATCTTTGCACCTGTCAAGGCCCACGTGGCAGAGCTGGAGCGGCGCTTCCCTGGTGCCCGGGTGCCGTGGCTCAGCGTGCAGACGGCCGCCCCCTCACCACTGCGCCTCATGGATCTGCTCTCCAAGAAGCACCCGCTAGACACACTGTTCCTGCTGGCCGGGCCAGACACGGCGCTCACGCCTGACTTCCTCAACCGCTGCCGCATGCACGCCATCTCCGGCTGGCAGGCCTTCTTTCCCATGCACTTCCAAGCCTTCCACCCGGCCGTGGCCCCACCGCAAGGGCCCGGGCCGCCCGAGCTGGGCCGCGACACCGGCCGCTTTGACCGCCAGGCGGCCAGCGAGGCCTGCTTCTACAATTCCGACTACGTGGCGGCCCGCGGGCGTCTGGCGGCGGCCTCGGAGCAGGAGGAGGAGCTGCTGGAAGGCCTGGATGTGTATGAGCTGTTCCTGCGTTTCTCCAGCCTGCACGTGCTGCGGGCGGTGGAGCCGGCGCTGCTGCAGCGCTACCGGGCCCAGACGTGCAGCGCGCGACTCGGCGAGGACCTGTACCACCGCTGCCGGCAGAGCGCGCTCGAGGGCCTCGGCTCCCGAACCCAGCTGGCCATGCTGCTCTTCGAGCAGGAGCAGGGCAACAGCACCTGACCCGCGTGTGCCCCTGAGCCCCGGCACGGCCGCCCCCTCCCCGCGCCTCCCCACGACTGGAGCCACCTGCCAGCCTCGCCGGACAGGGCTGGCCGTAGCCTCAGACCCCAGGGGGCCCACGGTGCCCCCTCGCTGGCTCTGTGGGTCCCTGGGCTCAGGACAAGCCCTGGGGAAGGTGTCCTTAGAGCCATCCCCTTCGCCCCAAACCCAGTCTCCCTGACCCCTTGACGCTGCTGATTCGGGCTGTGGCCTCCGCGTATTTATGCAGTACAGTCTGCCTGACGCCAGCCCCCCTCCCCCCTCGGGGTCAGGCCCTGGGGGCTGGGCTGTAGATGAGTTGTTGGGGAAGGGAGGAGCTGGGAGAGGGGTGGGCGTCCCAACTTCTCCCTTCTGGACCCTGCTGAAGCTCCCTGCCTTGAATAAACTGACCGAGTGTGGACAAGTGATTCCGAGGTTTGGAAGAGGGGGGTGGAGCGGGAGGAAGGGCTGGCTGTGAGGACACAGTCTCCCTCACCCCTGCTGGGGCTTGCCTTTCCGTTTACCCCGACCCAGTCATGCATGTGCTCAGCCCCGCCCAGCCCCAGCGCGTGCTTGGTCACACATACACACAGAATCCTTTATGCCTCTTTATTCCCGATTTCGTCAGCACTTTATAAAATCAGACCGAGGGAGGGAGGCCCAAGAAGGCTTCCTTCCCACCCTCCAAGCTCAGCCAAGGTCTGGAAGGTCTCCTGCCTGCTCCCTGTGGAGGGGACTCTGAGGGTGGGGCTGGGGCTGGTGCAGGGGGAACTGGGAGCGGGACCAGGCCTGCTGGGCCACCCACTCCCCCTGCCAAGATGGGAGCTGGGCCTGGAGAGAGGCAGGAAGTAGG
>NW_007247742.1:1094170-1108148 GCF_000164805.1 Carlito syrichta | reverse complement strand
CCCAGCACTCCTGAATCCTAGGGGCTCCCCTCTCCTGCTGACATTGGGGCTGGGGCCCTGGCCAACCCTGAATCACCCACCCGTGTAGCCCCACCCACCTTCTAAGTCGGTACCCCACCCCCACCCAGTCCTCCCTAAGTATATACAAATGTACACAGGGTTCCGCCCCGACCAGAGTGGCTCTCTCCTCCCCCTCCCCTCTCCTTTCCTTCCTTCTCCTCCGCAGGAGTCCATAGTCAGCTCCAGACCTCGCTGGGCACCAGCCCTGGGGTGGGGAGTGAACGAGAAGGACCCTGTGCAGAGCAGCTGACACCAGAGCGGGAGAGCAGGAACAGTCCTGGCCCCCAGTGAGCACCACCCCCTCCCCTCAGCCCAGTGATGTCCCAGGAGCAGGAGGAGATATTTAGGATGCTGGCGATCTGGAGAGGGGGTCCCAGACTCCTGGGTCCTTTCAGACAGCACCATCCTAGCAAGCGAAATCCTCAAAGAGGCTTCCTGGAGGGCCGTGGGGGTGGTGGTGGTTGGGGAGCAGACTGCTGGCCCCCCCACCCTCAGCACGCCCCCGACTCGGGCAGGGACTCTGCAAGATAAAGAGGGAGTGGGACAGCTCAAATGGTGCTCCCAAGCTTTGCGCAGCCAACCTTTGCCTTGTTCCCAGGGGCAGAGGCTCCGCCCCTCCTGCCGGAAACTGGGGGATGGAGTATTCAGCCCCGGAGAGGGTGCTGGCTGCATATTCCACAGAGCTTGTCCTCACCTGCTCCTTCAGCTCCTGCAGCCCCAAAGTGGAGATGCCTCCAGTGGAGGTCCGCAGGGGGGTCTTGGGACGCCGCCATACTCTCTTCAGTCGGTCCCAGGACACCTTGGGGTTCAGGGTGAGGGTCAGAAGTGGGCTCAGGAAATTTGGTCAAGGAGACGAAGGCCCAACTTAGGGGACTCGCTGCCACAGCAAACCTCCATTAGGACACCCCCAACCTCACCCGTCCCCATCTCCTGACTCCTTAGAGCCCTCTGGCCATCCAGCCAATCAGGGAACCCTGGCGAAGAACCCCGTGCTTACTCCCAGCCAGAACAACTCCACCATGAAGCCTGCACTGCCCCCTCTGCTTTTCCCACAGCCTCTGCTCCCACCCTCCACTCCCCCGGGTCCCTTGCCTCATAGACATAGTCGAGGATCTCAAGCAGCGTGAGGACGCTAGCCCCGATGAATAGGCCCATCTGTCCCCCGAGGTCTCCTGGGGAGCAGGCAAGCAGGTCAGAGGGAGCAGGCTGGGCCCACACACACCCACGCAAGCTGGGGCTGGGCCGGGCCGGGTCTCACCCAGCAGGGCTGACAGGCCATAGGCTGCTCGCTGCTCCACGGCTTCAGAGGTCAGAGCCTCGAAAAAGACATCTAGGACCAGGAAGTTCTCCCTGCGGAGACAGGAAGCGGGGTGTCCATGTGGGGCCACTCTTCCTGAGAAGACAGTGCAGATCCAGCAGGCTGTGATCTGAGACCCCTGCACTGGGAAGCTGGACCACCCCCTCGGGCTCCCAGAGGCTGTGAGGGGAGGCAGTCCCAGGTGTGTATCAGCTTCAGATGTGGAGGGGTAGCAAAGGGCCCAGGAGAGCAATATAAAATCCCTAGACCTGAAGGATTCCCTCCTGCTTCCTCTAAAGCAGCAAATAATGTTCACTCAGCCTCATGCCTCTGTAGACCCATCAGTGGCTCCCTACTGCCCTTCGGTCCACTCCAAAATTCCCCTCTCGACTTCCAAAGCTGCCCCCTGACCTGTCCCACTGCATTCTCACCCAGCTTTCCTCTACACCAGCCCACAGTTCTCTAACCGGTTGTCCCCGCTACTCCTCCTCTAAGGGACCCAAACCCAGGGTCCTCAGAGGCCCAGTTCACACCTCCCCTGCTTCCCTCCCACACCAGGGCCTGAAAATCATTAACCACACCATCAAACGAGGACTCATTCACAAGCTGTGGCATGGGTTTTGTGTGATCATCTGTCCCCACGGGGCCCGGCACTAGGCCTGACACCCAGACCATGCTCAGCACGTGTTAATTGGCTGTTGAGTACCAGACCCAAGGCTCAGTGCAGCCCCTCCTGCCTCCGCCTGAGGACCGCTTTGTTCCTCTCCCACACCATCCGGTCCCTCCTCCCAGGAGGGGGAGAGAAACACATGAGCAAAGGTTCTAAAACAACATGGTCACTGGGCGCAGTGGTTCATGCCTGTAATCCCAGCGCTTTGGGAGGCAGAGGCGAGAGGATTGCCTGAGCTCAGGGGTTCAAGACCATCCTGAGCAACTTGGTGAGACCTCATCTCTACAATAAATCAAAAATTAGGCGGGTGTGGTAGTGCGCGCCTGTATTCCAGCTACTTGGAAGGTTGAGGCGGAAGGATCGCCAGAGCCCAGCAGGTCGAGGCTGCGGTGGCCAGGAGTGGGCGACAGAGTGAGACTCCAACTCAAGTCTGGGCGACAGAGTGAGACTCCAACTCAAAAAAAAAAAGGAAAAAAAAAAAAAAATTAGCCGGATGTGGTGGTACATGCCTGTAGTTCCAGCTACTTGGAAGGCTGAGGTGGCCATGAATGTGCCACTGCACTCCAGCCAGCCTGAGTGAGAGTAAAACTCTGACTCAAAAAAATAGATAAAATAAAATAAAACAAAACAACAGGGTATGTGTAGATGGAGACATGTGCAGGGTGCTGTGAGCTCTGATGAAAACGTGTGGACCTGACATGTTTCCCTGGAGATGGAGAGGCAGAATGTGATCTGAACGATGGGTAGGGGTTAGTTAGAAGAAACGAGCTGTGAAAGGCGCTCCAGGCAGAAGACTCTTCATAAAGATGCAGCCCCCTCCCAGCCTCCAAAACACACACACACACACACACACGCACACACACACACACACACACACACCCTACCGGATGTAGGTTTCGTTGCGGTTGTACTTCCTCGCCAGGTACCGGGCTGAGCCCCTGTTGGGGATCCTGACCATGGAGATTTCCTTCCCATATCGCGTCAGGTTGCAGGGAGTGGGGCAGAAACACGGGCCCTCGGAGCCCCCACCCAGGGAGTCTGCAACACAGAGGCACCAACTGCAGCGGGAACGGAGGGAAGGGAGGTCCAGAGTCCCCCCAGCAGCAGGGAGGGACACGTCCACACTGAGGGCCTTGACTGGCCAGCCCTGGCACTTCCTAGAGGAGACTGGCTACGGGCTCCCTCCTGAACCAGCTTCAGACTCCCCAAGAAAGCCCCCTCCCACAGGCTTATCCTTCTGCCTCCCAGTCCTCTGTAACAGGCAGGTCCTCATGGCTTGGGGTGGGGGCAGAGCCCACCACCCCAAGCTAATCAACTTCATGAAGCTAATCAACTTCATGAGGCCTCAGACACACAAGGATGCCAAGATGATGGACAGACAGACTGATGGGCACACAGACAGAAAAACAAATGGACGGACAGGATTCCCATGCTGGGTGTACTGGGTTTTCTCTCCCTGCCCCTTCATATCACTCCCTAGTCTCCTTCAACTTGCACTTGCCCCAGAGGCTGATCTCTGCCAAAGGCATCACCTAGACTCCCTTGTTCTCTGCTTTGGGTTGGGACTGGCCAGCAGGAGGCCCTGGTAGGGCCAGAGGGCAGAAGGGGAGAGATGCCGGGGCATTTCTTCCCCCGGCTTCCTCACTGCCAGGCTGCGGGTTGGCAGAGGCTGAGTTCCTGCAACCACGCTGCTGTTGGTCAGCCCTCTCCAGGCCCCACTCTGGGCAGCACAGTGCTCTCCTCCTCTGCCCCTGCAGGCCTGGAGCGAAGGCTCCCTGGTGTGGCCAGCTGTGTGGATTCTGACTGCGCCTGTGGTCCCCTTCCCCCAGCTCACGCATCTTTCTTTCACTAAACACTCCTCAGTCTCCCTTTGACAGCTGCAGTGGCACAGGGGTCAGAGAAAAGCTGGATGTGGGACTCTGCTTCCTAGCCTCCCAAAGCCACCCTTAGGGCCCCAGCACATCTAGATGACTCCAGCAAGACCCGGCCAGTCCAGGGCTTCAAGTCTCCTCCCCTCCTATTCATTCTCCACATCTCATCAGACTCACCTTCTGAAAATCAGACAGCTTTCGCCTTGCCTGAGGCTTCTGCTGTCTTCCCAGGACTGCCCTCCTCCACTGTCTCCACTCCATTCCATGACTGCCCTCTAGCCACATAGACCTCGCAGTGCCCCAGACAGCACGTTCCTTTTGGTCGCAGGTCTCTAGCACATGTCTCCTTTTGCACCTGGCTGACTCTTAGGCACCCTTCAACCCCCCCCAGTATGTCACCTCTGGAAATCTTCCTTGCCTTCCCAGGCCTGTAGTACCCCCGAGGTTCCCCCATCTAAGAGCTGACATGCTGTGTGGTGATGCCTGCCCACAGCCCTGCGAGGGCAGGGCTCTCGCTCCCACTCTCACCTCCAGCACCCAGCAAGGCTGTACAAGGCTGGAGAACGAACGAATCAGTGAGTGGATGGATGAATGGATGGATGAATTGCAGATGAGACGAGACCTGTGGACAGATGGGGTTTGCCTCACCACCCCAATAGTCAGCAATGCATTTTTCCTGAGACCAAGAGAGAAGTAATTTCACTTTCTCAGAGAGGGTGAGCGCGCTGACTGAACCAAGATGAGATGCCCAGCCCTCCACTCCCAGTCCTGGCTTCTCTGCATCCCCCCCAACCCTACTGCCTCAACTTACCCAATCATCTGCACCCGCAGAGGGCCTCAAACCTCCCTGAATTATGGGATAAGGCTCAAACCCTAGGAAGAACCCTCCAGGGAGAGACTGGGGGGAGAGGAGCCAGGACAGTGAGGAGAGGGGTGGACAGAGAGATGACAAGGGTGATGGAGAAATAGGGGAGAGGGAAGGCAGCACGGACCCAGTGTGTGGTCGGCACACTCGATGTAGATATTTGGCGGGCAGATGGTCTCATTGCCTGAAAGGAGAGAAGATTATTCCTGGAATCTACAATCGCTTCCTCTCTCCCGCACCACATGCCCCAAAACGGGCACATGCATGCACACCACATATATACACAAATATACAGTCTGCACACACAGATGAACTTATACACACTAGTGCATATATGGATTTGGTGGGGGGTGGAGTCTCACTCTTGCCCTGGATGGAGTGCAGTGGCAAGCTCACGACCATCCCAACATCGACCTGCTGGGCTCCGGTGATCCTTCTGCCTCAGCCTTCCAAGTAGCCAGAACTACAGGTATGCGTTACCATGCCTGGCTAATTTGTTTTATTCTTTGTAGAGATGAGGTCTTGCCAAGTTGCCCGGGTTGATCTCAAACCTATGGGCTCAGGCAATCCTCTCACCTCAGCCTCCCAAAGTACTGGGATTACAGGCTGAGCCACCGAGTCCAGCCCATATATGTATTTTTATGCATATATTTTTATGCATATATGCATGAAAACATATGCACACACATACACATGTTTATACATGTGTGTTGGAGCACAGGCACACAACCCGCACAAATACACAAGCACAGATGTACATAAGTGCATACACACACAAACACATATTAGCATGCACACAAGCATATGCAAGCCTGCATTCCCATATGCATGCGGGAAGCCATGTGTAAAATTCCCAACAAACACACACACACACTCTCTCATGGGTACAGACCTGTGCATGTGAGCAGTGCCCTGCCCCTGGGGGCTCTGGAGCCCAGCAGGGTGGCATGGAGGGCGGCTGGGGATGGGACACCCACCTGGCATGTGTACCATTCGGCAGTGGCAACGCTGGAGCACGGCTTCCTTTTCACAGCGCAGCCGGCAGGCGGACACGCTGTAGGCTGAGTAGCCCTGAAGCTCGGGCTCCTTGAGCTCGCTCTCTGCCCGGCAGTTGCCCCAAGGCTGGGGCAGATAGGTCAGCTGCAGAGGTGGGGCATGATGAGCTCATGCCCAGGGGTCCTGCCCGGCCCCCCAGTGTCCACAGTCCCGTGCAGTCCACCCAGCTGGTGGGCCGTGAGCCTCTGGAGGACAGGTCTGGTCAGCATCCCCCGTGAACCCAAAGGCCTGGCCCTGTGCCCAACCAGGGCCCAGCTGGAGGTGCTCACCCGCTGTTCCTGGCAGGACACAAAGGTCTGAAAGCCTGGGGACACCCCAAACCCCAGCTGGTGGATGTAGGGCGGCTCCTCTTGACTGTGGATCTGCACCCGGATGCCTGCCTCAAATGACGTCTCATCTGCACAGCAGAGATGGGGACCTCTGGAAACCCACCCCGGGCAGATGGCCCGGGCCCGAGTCCCCAGGCTGGCCCTTGTCCCTTTCCCGCCTGCGTACTTGTCTCCCTCCAGATGGGCAGGTACTCTTCCTGCTGGATGTCCAGCATGATCTCCAGGCCACTGCCCATGCCCCCTGCCCGGCTGGGCAGCGAACTCTGAGGATCCGCGTTGAAGGTGTAGCACTTCCCATAGCGAGTATAGACCTGGGGGTGTGGGGCCGGGAGAGAGAGCAGGAGGGGAGATAGATAGAGGAGCTAAGACAACACCAAGTGTCCCTGTCCCCCACAAGGACCACCAGACCCGCCTAGACACCCAGTCCCATGTCCAGCAGCCGGCTCACAGCCCCACCTCTCCTCTGAGCTCTATCTTTTCTACAGTATGCTCCTTAATTTTTTTATTTGTTGAGTTGGAGTCTCACTCTGTCACCCAGACTGGAGTGCAGTAGCCGCTCCCGGCCACCGCAGCCTTGACCTGCTGGGCTCCGGCGATCCTTCCGCCTCAGCCTTCCGAGTAGCCGGAGCTACAGGCATGTGCTACCACGCCCAGCTAATTTTTTGATTTGTTGTACAGGTGAGGTCTCGCCAAGTTGCCCAGGCGGGTCTCGAACCTGTGGGCTCAGGCAATCCACTCACCTTGGCCTCCCAAAGCGCTGGGATTACAGGCTGAGCCACCGAGCCCGGCTTAGTATGCTCCTTTAGATGAAGAAGAAGCATCTCCAGCTTAACAGGCCAATAGCAGAACTCTAGATGCCATCCCAAATCCTACTCCCCCATCACTCCCTCCTCCGAGAAAAGGGTCCCCCACTATGTCTATCCAGTTTCTCAAGTCAGAGTCCCTGAAATCTCCCTCTCCCTCAGCCGCACGTCCAATCCAACAGCTAGTCACAGGCTACTATTGAAATAAATTTAGAGTTGGGCGTGGTAATCACTCTGGGAGGCTGAGGGACAGGACTGCCTGAGCCCAGGGGTTCGAGACCAGCCTGGGCAACATGGCAAGACCTCGTCTCTACAATAAATTAAAAAGTTAGCCGAGCATGGTGGCACATGCCCTTAGTTCCAGTTACTTGAAAGGCTGAGCAGAAGGATCGCCTGAGCCCAGCAGGTTGAGGCTATGGTGGTTATGAGTGCCACTGCACTCCGCCCTGGGTGACAGAGTGAGACTCTGACTAAAAAAAAAAAAAAAAAAAGAATCCATTCACTTTCCTCCCATCTCCAGAGACCCCCTTCACCACCATCTCCTCCTAACTGGTCTCCCTCTGCCCATTCTTGTTCCCCCACCCCAGTAGCCAGAGTGCTCAGTCCACATTGCTCAGATCCAATCAAGTCACTTGCCAGCTTAAAATCCAACAGTGGCTCCTCATTTCCCAGAGAATGAAGTCACGCTCCTTCCCTGGCCTGAGAGTCTCCGTGTGATGTGACCCTTGCTGGTCCCTCACGCTGCCTCCCTTCTTTTCTGTGACAAATTCAAACATCCGGACTCCTTTCCTCCTCGGGCCTCTGCTGTTGCTGTTTCCTCTCCTGGGATGTCCACCTCACACACGCACTCTCGGCATGGCTCGCGGTCCGTCGTCCGAGCCTCCGCTTACGTGTCCCGCTCATACACCACGCCCCCTCGTTCAGGGTCACCCTCCGCGCACCTGCTGGTTTGCTCCCGGTACTTATCAAGACCTGAGATGATCTTGTTCGCCTACTTGTCTTCTGACCGTTGTCCATCTTCCCCCTCCCCCCTAAGGTGCATGCTGCACAGGAGCGGCGAGCCCGTCTGGTGTCCCCAGCACCTGGCCCAGCGCGGGGCCCAAGGGACGCTCGAAGAAGCAGCTACAGCTGCCCAGCAGCCCGGCTCCCTTTCTCCCGCATGGACAGCAGGTGGCGCCAGCGCCCCGGAGATGGAGGCCGAGGCTCCCGCCCGAGGATTCAGCCGCCACCGGGAGTTGCGCCGCGGCAGGGGTGGGGAAGAGGCTGAGCGAGAGGCGGATTCCAGCTCCCCCCTGCCGGGCTCCCCCCGCGGAGACGAGCCCCCGGGTCAAACCCATCACAGGCAGCACCTTCCCTGGGGGCAAGGGGCCGGCGCACTCAATCACTCTCCCGCGCTCCCCCTCCCCTCTCCCCGGGAACATTTCGCCCTGGGAGAAGCTGGGCCAAGCGGCGTGAGGCAGCGTGGAAGGAAAAGGGTACCCAGAGTGCCGGCCTCAGAGGGAGGGCGTAGGAGGGAGGGAGGCTGGGTGTGGGCACTGAGAACGGAGTCCTCCCGGGGCATCTTGTGGGGCAGGGTCAGTCTCCCACCCCCGCCGTGCTGACCGCCTGCTGCAGGGCTCCATCACCCAACTACGCTTCCTTGGATTCCTGAAACAAGCATGCCTGGGGAACCAAGCACCTCGGGGTGTACAGAGCCTGGGGACGTCTGCTGCCACCCCATTTCATCCATCAGCGACTCTAGTACCAGATAGGTTTAATTTTCCCAATGATTACAGGTAAGGAAACCGCAGCTCAGAGACGTGAAGTGACTCGCTGGTGAGTGGGTGAGGTGGAACTCATCGAGATGCAAGGCTCAGGTCGTTCCCACAATCCACTGCTGGCGTCCCCTACCCTAAATCCACTCCTCCCAGGACCCAGCCGCTGCCTCAGCACCACCTCAGTGAAATGAGACGGGAATGTGCCCGCGCCAGTCCCCTCTTTCTCCTTCCCTCCAGCCCTGTGTCCCTGCACCTTCCTCACCCTTTCTTCATGTCTGCTGCCACTCAATTCCTCGCCTGTCCCCTGCCTCCTTTCCGCCAACCTCCCTCGCTCTTACCAGGTCGTCCCCTTCTCCACCCTCTGTCCATCTGGGGGGCAGGAGTGAGTGTCATGGACAGTTGAGGAGCATTCACGCGAAATTCAGGCACCACGTGAAATGCTTCACATGCTCTATCTAGCTGGTTCCTCGCAATGACCCTGTGAGGTAGGTATTACCATCCTATTCTGCAGATGAGAAATTGAGGCTCAGAGAATTCGGCCGACTTGCCCAGGTCTCTAAGATCAGAGCTTCTCAAGCTCTCATGTGCATATACATCACCAAGGGATTTTTTGAAAGTGCAGATTCTGATTTAGCAGATGTAGGGTGGTGAGTTAGACAAGGCCCGTGGACCACACTTTATGTAGAGTGCTAGATGGGGGGGCAGAAGTCCAGCAAGACAGGCTGACTCTAGGCCTGGGCTCTGCTGACAAGTCACTGGAGGTGGGGCGCCCTGGAGTGGGCTGGGTGAGAGATTCCTGGGTCCCTGGGGGTGTAAGGAAGGCAGATGGGAGGAATATGTAAGTATTTGTCGAAATTTGAAAGTAGCCGACCTCTTCCTATTTCAGGCCAAGAAGATGCTGGAATCGGCTCTTGCTGACATGGTCAGTTTTGTGTGTACACTCTAGTTGAGAGTCTAAACACGGCACAGGCCATGTGGGGTCACACAGGGCCCCAGGTTATGACTGGTCACTCCCTCTGCATCAGCACCCCTCGGCGGAGCCCTGACTGCCGTGCAACGCCATAGTCTCTTCGAGGCTCACATGGGATGGGAACTCCCCAAGACCAGGAGCCCTATTTCCCAGGGAGCCCTATTTCTTGGAGCCCAGGGAGGTTTGCAGAAGGAGGCGCGAGGGGGTAAGGAAAGTGAACACTAACAGACATCCCCACTTTGTGCCAGGTCCTGTGACTGGAGCTTTTGGTCTATTTTCTCCTTTGAGCCTCCAAGAAACCCACATGAGCTAAGTATTATTGCCCCCTTTAATAATCAGGTATTTGGGAGGCTGAGGCGAGAGGGTTACCTGAGCCCACAGGTTCGAGACCAGCCTGGGCAACATGGTGAGACCTCGTTTCTACAATAAAAAAACAACAAAAAACAATTAGCTGGGCGTAATGGCGCATGCCTATAGTTCCGGCTGCTTGGAAGGTTGAAGTAGACCGATCGCCTGAGCCTAGCAGGTCGAGGCTGTGGTGGCCGTGAGCATGCCACTGCACTCCAGCCTGGGTGACAGAGTGAGACTCCGACTCAAAAATAACAACAATAATAATCGGGTAACTGAAGCTCAGAGAAGTAAAGTGACTTGGCTAAGGGCACACAGTGAAATGTCAGAGATGAGATTCAAACAGAACTGAACCCTATGTCAAAACAATGTAGGTGCTTACAGAATACCTGGTGGGTGTTCAGTGAAGGGACAACTCTTGGCAGTTCCTGGCCCTGGGTGGGGCTGGGACAGACTCCCTACCTGGGACTCCCAACATACATACATAGACACACACTACGTGACACTGAGCCCAGCCCCATGCAGGACAGAGTGAACGCCTGGCTGGGGAGAGGGTGGTCACAGGCATACAAGCCCTCGAGGTGGTTGTGCAAAGTAGGGGTGACAAAGGGAGGGGGTGGGAGTTGTCCAGGTCTGAGGGAATGGACAGGCCAGACTGGCAGGACCCGGCCACCTGCACACCCCGGGTCAGGCCCGACTGCTGGGCAGAGCACAGCGTTGCCCAGGAGACGGTCCCTGGGCCAGGCAGGCAGTGGCGGGTAAAACCGCCAGCTCCTAAGTGGCAGAACTCTGGTGGCAGCACAGGCCACAGCTTCTTCCATGGAGACGGCACGACAGCTCAGCCACAAGGTCCCACAGGCTGTCCACTGCTCCCCCCCACAGACTGGCCCAGAGGAGGGGGTGTGTACAGGAGCCATCTGGGGCACAGTCACAGAAGGGGGAAGGTCCCGGGTCACGGAGAGTGTCCTGATGGCAGAGGGGCTATCGGCTCTCACCCACCCCGGCTCTCCGCCTCTGAGCCCTGTCCCTATCTCATACCCCACCTTCTCCTTGCTCCGGCCCTGCTTCACTCTCAGCTTTAGTTCACAGGCCCACCCTCTCAGCCCGAGCCTCCTGAAGCCCCCCGGACCTCGCTGGACAGCTCCTAGTCAGGACTATGTCTGTGCTGCACGTAGATGCTGAGGTCCCCTCTGCCACCCTCCTCCTGGGCAGCCTCTGCCTGTCCTTCTCTGACTACCTCCTCTTTAGTGCTGGCCTGGACCTCGGCCTGTGTCTGCTTGTCTCTTTAGCCTCTGTTTCCTGATTTCAGTCCGTCTTTTGAGCGTTTCTCTCTCCCACAGCCCATCTGTCCCTGGCCTCTGATCAGTTATGCACCTGGACTCAGTTTCTCTGTCTCCAGACCTCTGTCCGCCTGTCCATCCACCTGGCCTCAGTCCTTCTCTCCCATTGGCCTAGATGACCCTGGCCTTCCTGTACCTTGCTTGCTGCATGTCTATCCCAGTTGTGTCTTCTCTGTCTACCCCTCAGACTGGCTCTCCGGTCTCTGTGTCTTGTCTTCCTCCTAGACTCTTCCCTGGGCCCGAGGCCCCCCCCCATCAAACCAAGAACCTCTCTTCAGGTGTCCTTCCCCTCTTTCTCCCTAGCCCCTCTCTGGATCTGCCTGAGACAGTGATCGGGGGTGAGAGAGATCCCTCTGGAGCCTGCTTCCCCAAGGGAGGGTGGCTTCTCTCAGACCTCAGAGCTCCCTCTATCCACAACTCCCCTTTCTCCAGAAAGCTCTCCCTGGCTGGATGGCCTGCATTCTCCCCAGCCCTCCACAGCCCCTCATCCTCCCTGCACTCACAAAGCCCCCACAGGGTTAACAGGCAATTAGCAGGGCCAGGGCTCAGAGCTGGAGTGGGGGGGAGGGCTCCAGCCTCCAGGAGATAAGAAGCGGCCAGGAGCTGCCGAGGCCAGGCTAATCCCAGAGCTAATCTTCGTCCTGGGCTTTATCTCCACTGCCTTCTGGGCATCCAGCCTCTGGTCTTGGCACCTCCTCTGCAACTTTTCGGTGGTAGCCCCTTCCTCCCAGTTCCATCAGCTCTGCCCTGATGGGGTCCACCCCCATGCCTCTCACTTAGGCATCCCCCACCTGGCATGAAATCTCCTTACCTCCTGCAGTGCCCAGGGGTCCAGAGAGGGCCAGTGGAAAAGGGTGCATCTTCCTCTGCCCTAGACTATGACTAGCACCCTGGGGCGGGACTGCTCCCAGGCTCTGACTTTATTCAGGGCTGGTCCAGTATCCAGGTTCAAAAGGTCCTCCTTTTCTGTCCTCTCCAGGGGCAGAGGAAGGAAGATGGCACCAACCCCGAACACCTGAGGTATCTGCACTGGTCGAAACCTCGAGGTCACTCAGTCCAAGCCTAGAGATGGCAAGGAATATATATCCAGGGAGACACACACACACCAGGGGCACATGGACTCCAGCATTCGCCACAAGCATGAGTCACCTTCCTGGGGGTCAGGGGCCGGTGGCCCCAGCTCCAGATCCACCACTGACAGCCTGTGTGACTTTGATGAGTAGAATGATTTGTCGACTTCTCTGCACCTCAGTTTCCTAATCTGTCAGGTGGGGACAGAAATTCCTGCCTGACTTATTTCACAGGGTAGCTGTTAATTCTCAAAAGAAATGAGATGTATGTAGGGCATTTGCCAAGTGAAATCACATGCATGAGGTGTCAGCTTTAGTAATAAGGATCTTGTGGAGGCTGGCATGAACCAGGCTAGGGCAGAGCTTGCTCATTGCATGTGGTGCTGGAGGGGGATACTCTGAAGCCCCGTAAAATGGGGAAGGGGGCCCATATTTTGGAGCCTGACAGAACAGGGTTCAAATCCTGCCTCTTCCACCAACCTCAGGTGTATGATTTAGCCTCTCTGAGCCTCAGTTTGCTCATCTGTGAAAGGGAACTAGTCATTCTTTCTCCTAAAGTTAGTTGTGAGAATAGGTGCCCAAGAGAGGGGTGAGGCCCTATGGGGAATGCCGAGATGGTGCAGTTGTTTTGCTCTTGGATTCCCACTGGGCCCATCCTCATATGGCATCACACACCTTGGTACAGGCTCACTCTGCAATCTGGGAGCTGCTGAGAGGATGGAGGTCTGCCAAGGCTAAGCCCCCAGGTCTTGAGAGGTGGCTCCCCTCCTAGATGGAAAGCTCAACCTAGTTTATCTCAGGGCCTAGCCCTTAAGTGTCTGGGATTCAGATTCAGTCAATTGCCTCTCTGGTCCTCCACTTGTAATCTGTAAAATGGGAATAACAATAGGCACCCTTCAGAGGTGGTATGAGGAAAGAGACAGCTTGCATAAATAACAGCAACAGCTAACGTTTACTTAGTGCTTGCTTGCTCTGTGCCAGGCACTGTTCTGAGCACTTTACATAAATTAACTCCTTAATCCTCACAAAATCCCTATGCTGGAGTTACTTCTATCATCTCCATTTTACAGACAAGATAGTGAAGGCTGAGAGAGGGTAGGAAACCTGCCAGGCAACCAGGCAGTCTGGTCTGGAGTCTGTACTGATCGCCACTGAGTGATATGCACCTGACACACAGCAAACAGTATGTGCTCCACAAACGGTAGTGTTCAGCCTGGCCATCATAGCAATATCCTGTCTCTACAAAAATAAAAATAAAAATTAGCTAGGTGTGTTTGTGGGCCTGTAGTCCCAACTACTTGAGAGGCTGGGGTGGGAAGATCACTTGAACCCAGGATTTTTTTTTTTTTTTTTTGAGTTAGAGTCTCACTCTGTCACCCAGACTGGAGTGCAGTGGCCGCTCCCAGCCACCGCAGCCTCGACCTGCTGGGCTCTGGTGATCCTTCCGCCTCAGCCTTCCAAGTAGCTGGAACTACAGGGGCGCGCTACCACGCCCGGCTCATTTTGATTTATTGTAGAGATGAGGTCTCACCAAGTTGCCCA
>NW_007247742.1:1092932-1094150 GCF_000164805.1 Carlito syrichta | reverse complement strand
CAGGCAATCCACTCACCTCAGCCTCCCAAAGGCGCGGGATTACAGGCTGAGCCACCCAGCCCGGCTGAACCCAGGATTTTGAGGCTGCAGTGAGCTATGACCATGCCACTGCACTCCAGGCTGGGCAGCAGAGCAAAACTCTGTCTCTAAAAAAAGAAAAAAGAAGAAAAAAATGGTGGATGTTCAAACAATTATTTGTCCAACACTATTCATTGAGCCTGTACAATGTGTCAGGAACTGTGCTTGGTGGTGGGAACGCGGCGAAAGAGAACAAAATAGACAGTCTCCACCCTCAAGGAGTTTGCTGACTGGCTGTGAAGACATTCATTCATTCAAAAAGTGTTTATTTTAAAAAATTAGCCAGGCGTGGTGGCTGGGGCTGTATTTCCAACTAGTCGAGAGACTTAGGGGGGTGGATCATGTCTGCAGTGGGGAACCAAACAGATAAACCCAACAATCACACAAATAAACAGATGGTTACACCAGTATCCACAGGGCCGTATTATAACGGGGCAACTTAGCTGAGGCCACTTACTTCAGGGGAACAGGATTTCCGTTTGGCTTGGAGGGTCAGAGAAAACTTTGAGCCAGTGGACTGGCCCAGCCAGGAGGGCCATCAGATTGTGCCGCAGTCAAGACAGAGGGAGGATACGCCTCACCTCAGCAGGGCTGGCCGGACACGTGCATACAGGGCCCCAATCTCTCACCACAGGGTCTCCGCAGGCCCTCACCATCCGCGAGCTTTTCAGAGCCACCTCCTCCCCCGAGGTGGGTCAGGAGGCGACAGTGGCAGTGTTCGTTCAAATGCAAATGTGTGAGCGGTGGCGGACGGGAAGCAAGAGCCGGTCAAGGCCCCGCCGCTCCAGGCTGAGACCGAGCCCCGGCGCCAGGGAGGGCTGGGGGCCGGGGAAGAATGCAGTGCCCGGCGGGAAAGGACAACGCGGCCTCCGGGACCCAGGTACACGGTCGAACCCGCTCCCCGCGTGGCGACCGCTTAGGCCTGAAACCCTAGAAAGCCCATTTCTCGGGCGGCAATATTTTTAATTGGTAACTAAGTCCGGCCCCGACATGCCCGCCCCTCGATGCAAAGTTATTCGTGAAGAGTTTTGCCTCCACGGTGCGGCGCACACCCACGGCCGGGCGCGAGTTCAGGGGCCAAGACCCAGCAGGTGGCGGCGGGGACGGCGGGTGGGTGGCCGGGCGTGCGCCCCGCCCCCT
>NW_007247742.1:1080810-1092201 GCF_000164805.1 Carlito syrichta | reverse complement strand
GAGCCCCGACCGCCGGGCGGGGTCCCCAGGAGGTGGACGCGGGGCCGGAGGTGGCTGGCGGCTCGGAGGCAGCCCCAAAGGCCCGGGGCCGAGGGGCGCGACCTCGGATCCCCCGCCCGGCGCGAGGGAGAGGCGGCCGTCAGCACGAGGCCCGGGAAGCTGCGCCCCAGAAACGGAGCCCCTGCTGGGAACCCGGGGCTCCCAAGCACCCCGTTTTCCTCCCTCGCGCGCCCCCACGGGGGAGGGGCCGGCCCCGCGTGGCTGTCACCCAGGGGGTCCCCAGCCCCGCTCCCCTGGCCCGCCTTGCCGCCTCCCCTCCCCCCGTTTGGTATTTACACCTTTCACACATTTGTAAGCTATTATCCTGTCCACGCTTAGTCACCGCTGAGCCAAGCGCCACGGATTTAGCTCCTTTAATCTTTCCTCCTAAATCAATCCTCCATTTCCCCTTAATCATCCCGTGGCTCCTCTCTGAACTCTCGCTGCTGCCTCGGCTGCTGCAGCCTGTGCCTATCTTTCTGGAACTGCTCCCCCCCAACCCAACACAAACGGGTGTCCCAAGGGCATGGTGAACATTTGGGGGCGGGTTGGATTTCCAGCGCTGCCGGCCCCCAGCCTGGGAGCCAGGGGGAAAGTGCAGACGCCCCCCCCCCCCAACCCCACAATCCCTTTCTGGAAAACACATGACATCTGAACCATCCTGTCTCCAATCTCAGAGTCTGTGATTCTGTCTTCCTCCTGCCTTGCCCTCCTCTTCTCCTGGATGACTTGGAAGACCCTAGGTTTGCCAAAAACCAAACCAAACCAAACAAAAGTCAACAACCACACACACAAACACAAAAACCCTGGCAGTCTTCCCCTCAGGTATCCGGCCCCGGTGCTTGCTGCCGTCAAAGGAGGTGGGGTGCAGGGAAAGCCTGGAAGGACAGAGAACATTGATAACTCACAGGCCCAAGGCTGCCCTCAGCCCCTGCTCCAGGGTGGCTGTCCGTCTCTCCTTGACCACCCTCTGGCCCCCCCCTCCCCGCTTACTCCTTCCTCCTCCGACCCATGGACTCAGGCGTCTCATCCTGAGGCCGGGCATTCCTAAGGCTCCTTGGGGGTGCCTCTGCATTCCTGATTATTTCTGGCCCCCAGCTTGGGCCTGGCAGAGGCAGCCCGCCACCAGCCACCAGAGGGAGCAGATTCCTCCCAGGAAGCAGAAGGGCAGGGGTGGGGGTTCAGGAAGGATCCCGGGTAGCGGAGAAAGCGGGAGGATCGGAGGGGGACGGGACGTGGGGACCATTTCTTCAAATGCTAATCAGTATCTTCCGGCAGTGCCCTAAGAAGCTGAGCTGATAATGAGCCCAGCTCGGGGCTGATTCCTGATTAATGAAGAGGCCACGGGGCTGCTGAGTGGGGCCGGGTGGGGCATGGCCCTCCCCACTGCCCTTGAAGACCAGCCCTCTGTGACAACAGTAACAGTCCCGGCCTTTCCTTGCTGGGCTACACCACTTAAACCCTCCTCCACCAACTCGCTGCTCAAGCTGCCAGGCCAACAGCACCCCCTCCAAGAAGGCCTGCGAGGCAGCAGCCAGTGTCCGGACAGTGGGATGACGGGTACAATCTGCAATCTGAGAGGTAGGCAGTATTTTTTAAAACAGTTCAAGTTTTATTAACATAATCAAGATTTGGAGCTTCTTTTGACAAACTGGAAGACCCTCCAACACTAGACTCCCTCATAAAGGGCAACAGCTGGGGCTGAGGAGCCGATGCCCCTTTCTTTTTATTTTTTTGAGTTGGAGTCTCACTCTGTTGCCCAGGCTGGAGTGGCATGCTCACGGCCACGGCAGCCTCGACCTGCTGGGCTCAGGCGATCCTTCCGCCTCAGCCTTCCAAGTAGCTGGAATTACAGGCACACGCCACCATGCCCTGCTAATTTTTTAAATTTATTGTAGAGACGAGGTCTCGCCAAGTTGCCCAGGCTGGTCTCAAACCTCTGGGCTCAAGAAATCCTCTTGCCTTGGACTCCCAAAATGCTGGGATTACAGGTTTGAACCACCACACCCAGTCCTGATGCCCCTTTCAAGGCTAAGTGATCTTCAGTTCTCCTCAGACCCCACCCTTCCCTATGATGTGCCCTCACTGACCTGAGCAGCCTGGCTCCTGAAGACAGGATCAACCCTGAACTGGATGTTGAGCTAAATGTGCTCCAGGTTCATGCCTCAGGAGAAGATGGGACCAGAAGGAACAGGAAGGGTGGGAAACAGAGTGGTAGATAAAAGGCTTGGACCAACCTCAGTGGGAACCCCCTCCCTTCCAGAGCCGAGGAGGCAAGCAGCAGCCCGTGTACCCTCTAACCCAATGGCAAAGGTACAAAGTTGGGATGGAGTGTGGAGTAACTCCTCTCACGGCCAAGGGCAGTTGGTGGAGAGGCAGAGACTATCGTATTGGCCAAGGAAAGGGATAGGGCTAAGGAGATAGCTGGGATGGAAAGGGGGGCTGCTGAGGAGCCCCAAACTGGGGGCTGGGACAGCCAGAGAGAGAGAGAAGGCTTGCATGCTGCTTCCCTTGCTCAGAGCTGTCCTGGCTGGCAGCTGGGTGGGGCTGAGAGAGGAGGGAGGAGGGCAGGGAGGGGGATTGCCCAGCTGGAAGAGGCCTTGTCTAATTGTGCCTGATTAGTAGAGAGGAAGAGAACAGGGCGATGATTAATAGTCATGGCAGTCACCAGTGTGTGGGGAAGGAGGGTCAGGAGGGGGAGGGAGGCTTGAGAGCCCAGAAGGAATGGGGACAGTGAGGCACCAACAGGCCTGGTTTCCTGGCCCTCCAGGGACTGCTGGACCCTTGAGGACCCCACAGAGAGGGGTTGGGTTCTATTTCTGACTCCTGAGGGCTTCTCTATCTCCCCTATGCCTCAGTTTTCCAGGCAGTAGAATGGAAAAGGTCAAGGTCATGTCCTGCACCTGGGATGAAAGGTGCCTTCGCTCACATGGTGTTTCCAGACACCCTAGTGCCCCCACCCTCTAGACACAGGCCCTATCCTCAGCTCAACCTGGGACCTCAGCCCAGAGAATAGACGGCCTGACTTCCATTCCCAGCCTGCAGCTACCCCCTTTATCCTGTGGGGATCCCAGTTGTAATTCTCAGCCCTGTCCTACCCAGGAAGTCTATGCCTCTTTTTTTTTTTGAGTTGGAGTCTCACTCGGTCGCCCAGACTGGAGTGCAGTGGCCGCTCCCAGCCACCGCAGTCTCGACCTGCTGGGCTCCGGCGTTCCTTCCGCCTCAGCCTTCTGAGTAGCTGGAACTGCAGGCGCACGCTACCGTGCCCAGCTGATTTTTTGATTTATTGTAGAGATGAGGTCTTGCTGCCCAGGTGGGTCTTGAACCCGCAGGTTCAGGCAATCCACTCACCTTAGCCTCCCAAAGGCGTGGGACTATAGGCTGAGCCACCGAGCCCGGCTCTATGCCCCATTTCTAGGGCCATCCAGAGCTGCTCTGTCCACGATGGCAGCCTCTAGCCACATGTGGCTATTGGAATTAAAAATTCATTTTCTCTGTTGCACTAATCACATTTCAAGCACTCAATAGCCACATGTGGCTAGCGACTACCATGTTGGACAGTGCAGACACAGCATTTCTGTCACCACAGAATGTTCTATTGGCCAGCACTGATCTAGACAGTGTGTGCATATTTCAGAGGGTTGGAAAGAATGGGAATGATAGAACAGGGCAGAGAAGGGTGTGGGCCACCAGGTCAAAAGCAGGGTGGAGACCAGGTGATGGAGAGTAGTGGTAACCAGCAGGTGGGGCTGAGAACAGCCAGGTTAAAGACAGCCAGGAGTTGAGGTGGTGCTACTTGTAACAACTGACACTTACAGGGTGCACACGGTGCACATACTAGGCAGTGTGCTAAGCTCTTTAATCCTCACGGCAACCCCAAATTTTCAGGTTTTAATATCCTATTTAATGAATACACAGACTGATGCTTGTGGAAGCTTTTTAGCTTCCCCAAGGCCACACAGCTTAACGAGTACAGTGGACGTTCAAATCCAGGTGGTCTGGCGACTCCAGAACCCCACCCTTGAACTCTCCAGTGTACAGTCCTCAGCCGAGAGGTGATGCTGAGGTTTAGAGGCACGCTTGCATTTTGCAGCTCAAGAAATGAAGCCGGGGAGAAAGAGTGAATTCTGCCTTCTAGTAAGAGGGCAGGCTGAGAGCAAGCACAGTAGGGAGAGGAGAGCAGGGGCTTGGAGGAAGTGGGGGCCAGATGGTGGCAGGACCCAGAGAGGAGGGGAGCTCTGTCTCCAGGGCCGAGGGCGGAGGACATAGAAGTGGTGGTGTAGCCGGGCTCGGTGGCTCAGCCTGTAATCCCACACCTTGGGAGGCTGAGGTGAGTGGATTGCCTGAGCCTGCAGGTTCGAGACCTGCCTGGGCAACTTGGCGAGACCTCACCTCTACAATAAATCAAAAAATTAGCCGGGTGTGGTAGCGCGTGCCTGTAGTTCCAGCTACTTGGAAGGCTGAGGCGGAAGGATTGCCGGAGCCCAGCAGGTTGAGGCTGCTGTGGCCGGGAGCGGCCACTGCACTCCAGTCTGGGCGACAGAGTGAGACTCCTCAAAAAAAAGAGAAGTGGTGGTGTAAGTAGGAGGTGCAGGTGGGAGTAAGAAGAGAAAAGGGAGGAAGAGCTGAGGTGAGCTAGCTGGAGCTAGTGGGGCGGAGAGGAAGAGAGCACCCCACACCCAGGGCCCTATCCTCTCTTTCTCCCCTCTTCCCTCTCCACCTCCTCCTCCTCTCCAAACTGTGCCCAGCCTGCTCCATCCCTTACACCTTCCCAGCCTCTTCAGCCCAGAGTGGCCTCTCTCTCTGAAGTCAGGCTCTTACTGTCCAGGCACCTTGTCTGGCAATTGATCCTGGCACCTTGTGACACCACTTGCATGGTTGATTAACTCTTGCATGGTTGCTTAAGCTTTTGAGTGTCCCTGTCCCCACTCCACCATGAGACGGTAGGCTGCTTGAGGACAGAGACTGAGGACAGGGCTCCCCTTCTTTGCTGTCCCTCACAGTTCCAGGTAGGGAGCCCAACACATAGTAGGCACACAGAATTCCATGTTGATTGATTGACTGATCGGGAGAACACGAGGGGATATTAGGGAGCAGAGCGATTGCAGTGGTAACAGCAGCAAGAGCAGCAGCAGAGGGGACTGGGGGAGGGCGCGTTACCCAGAGTAAAAATAGGCTGGAAAATGTGACATTTATTAACTTGGATTCCGGAGGAAAGGTCACAGCAGAGTGGGGAGTGGGAAGGCGGAAACAGGGAGAGCAACAGAAAACATAGAACAGCCCCTTCCTGAAGCCTATGCCCACCTCTGACCATCTCATCACCCATGCCCCGGCAGGCTCCCCACCAAGGGTTCACGCACCCATCTCCCCTCCAGAGACCCGCAGTCTCCGTCATGGACCACGTCCTCCCCACAGAGTTGATGACGGACCTCACGTCCTTTTGAGAGACACCCATGATTTCATCTCCACACCCCTTTTCCAGCCTCACCCCATAACACACCCCCCATCTTCCCCATCACCATGGATCACAGGCCCCTTCCTAAACCATATTTCCAGACCTTGGTGAGTTTGCAGCAGACTCAGGCCTGGAATGCCAGACCCAAGGGAAAGTCACACTCAGCAGATGGGGGATGGGGTGTGGGCAGAAGGTAGCAGGCTGGGCTGGAGACAGGGAGAGCAGGAACCCCAAAGGGGCATTCTTGGCCCCCAGTGCTTGCTTTGTCTCTCCTCCCCTCATCATCCTGCCCCAGCACAGAGCTGTGACCCACAGACTTCTACCATCTTCCTCTCTCTCCAGCCCCAGGGGGCCAAAGGACCTGTGGGAAATCCACCCTCACTCCTCCCCGCCATCCCTGAGGAACTCACCCACCTCGATCAGGGAACTACCTGTTCCTGCATCCTCCAGGCACCTCCTCCTCTCCTGGAGGCCAGGCAGGAACCCTCCACCTCCCTCCCCTTACTTCCTCACCCCCTTCCATCTCTTCCTCCTCTTCCCTCCCACTGAGGTCTCATCACCCTTCCCCTTTCCTGCCCACCCCCAACCAGGGCCTGAGACAAAGTCCCCCTCAGGGACACAAAGACCCCATTGATTTCTGCCCCAACAACACCTGCTGACACTGGGCTCTGCCCAGCCCCCAACACGGAGGGATGAGGATGGCAGAGGAGCCCTGTGGATCCTAAAGACCACACTCACACTCCACACCCCACCTCCTGCTTGGGGACGCTCCCGGCCCTGGCTGTAGGGACCAGTGATGTTTCCTAGAAGATTCAGCCGGACAACAGGCCGATGCCCCCTGCTCTTCTGCCTCCTGACCCTCTGTTCCCACCTAACTCCCCCACCCAGTGGCAGGAGACCCCAGACACTGCAGGCATGGTGGGGGCAGTTGGAGCATTTTCCTGGTGATACTGAGGCAAGGAAGGAATGAGAACCTGGCGGGGGTCCCCATCACTGGGGCTGGCTGCTGGAGCCTGGGCTGGAGTGGGCACCATGTTGACGCCATGCATTTGCATATGCACTGGGCAATGGTAACAAGGATGAACACACACACACACACACACACACACACACACACAATGCTGGGAGCAAACTGTGGATTGATGACAGGCATCTCAAGCACCATGAATGCTAGATACCCCATGACTGAGGGTGAATGGAGCACTGACAGACAGACAGGCCGCGTACAAGACACGCCCACCCCCCCACACACACACCTGACTGGGAGGTGTGCATGGGAGAGCAGACCAAGTCACACTCCACTCCCGGTGAGGGTATGTGTGTTTGTGTTCACACACAGGTGAGAGATGGCACCAGCAGTCCCCGCATGGAGAGTAGCAGCTGGGATAGATGGGACTGGGGTGTCACCAGAGGGGATGGTGTCCACAGTGGGACCCTGTCCTTGCAGCTAAGTGAGAGCTGGGATGTGGACAGAGATGAGTAGCTCTCTGGGTGTGCGGGTGTGCAGGTGTGCATGTGAGCATAGTGACAGGGACACTGAGTATGTGAGAGAGAGGGAGTGTGCAGGAAACTGTGTCCCCCGGCAGAAGCGTGAGTGTGTGTGCATGTGTGTGGGTGTGTGTATGCGTGCCAGGGCAGCAGTCAGGGTGAGTTATGCACATAAGAGTGAACCAGTGATTCCTAGTGTAAGAGCCAAAGCTGGGCACGGGAGCAGCTAGAACAGGAGACAGAGCGGGGACTGGCCAGGGGGAGAGCTGGAGGGGCAGAATGAAAGAGAGATGTGTGAGGGAGTCTGTGAAGGGGTTGTGTGTGAGAGACACATACAGAGACAGAGAAGAGACACTGGCCCCCAGTGTGCACGGAGACCGACTCTCTCCAGCCTGCCTGCCGGGCCAGCTCCCCAGGAGGCAGCCCTGAGTCCTTCCCTAGCTGGAACCCCCAAACGCCCCCTCTCCAACACCCTCATTTGGTGGGGAGAAGAATCCAGTAGCCTCAGAAGAAAAAGGGAGCAAGAGAAAAGTGAGAGTCAGCTGGCCCAGCCTTGGGATGGCACGTCCCTTCCCGCAAGCTGGCCAGCTCCAGGACACCTGGGCCCATCCCCGGGGTACCCCACCCCAGCCCCCAGCCCTGGGCACTGCAGCAGCAGCAAGACCAAGAAGAGGAGCAGCAGCCGCCCCAGGGTAAGCCCCTCGGAGCATCCACTACTCCACGCTGGGAAGCACCAGCCTTGGGGAGACACGAGGCCACCAGAGGCCAGCCTCTGGTGGTGGGAGGAAGGGAAGCCCTGTTGAGGATGCCCGCACGCACCACTGCCACCACTCCTCCCGCCCTCCCGGCCTCTGGCCGCCCCAGGCCAGGCGGCCCAGCTGGCAGAACTCACCACGGAGAAGTTGCTGGCGGAGCAGTGATGCCCACTGAAGTTGCAGCTCTTGAGCATGTCGGCAAGCTGGTGGCCAGTGCGGTTGAGGATGTCTACCATGTCAGGCTCCGGGTAGCGCAGGCCAGCGGCACGGTGCCCATCCCGGTCTTTGGGGGGCAGCCCTGTCAGATTGGCCAGGTGGAAGATGTCGGCATCGCTGAGTGCCGAATGCCGGAAGCGGTTGATGTTGCAGAGGGTGACGGCCGGGAAGCCCGCCACTGGGGCTGGGGCAGCAGGGTCCATTGCCACCAGGTGAGGCCGGGTCAGGTAGCCCCGGGCCAGGCCGGTTGCCTGGTACAGGAAGGCAGCCAGAGAGGTGAGTAGGGCCAGTGCCCACAGGGTTCTGCGCAGTCCGTGGGGGCCTGGGCCACAGGCCCGGCCCAGCCCATGCAGAGTGCTGGTGCTGGCAAAGGTGGCCAGGTCCCGGGGGGCTGCTGCCCCCCGAGCAGCCCCCAGGAGGCTCTGCTCATCCCCTGCCTCCTTCTCCTTGGGTTTCGCATCCTCCTCAGCAAATTTGATTTTGCACACAATCTCGATCGGCATCTGTCCCCGGCTGCTGGGACTGGCCAGAGCCTCCCTGCCCCTGTCCCTCCCTAGCCAGCAGCCCCGGTGCCCTCCGGAGTGGC
Source organism: Carlito syrichta (assembly GCF_000164805.1). Classification (NCBI taxonomy): domain Eukaryota; kingdom Metazoa; phylum Chordata; class Mammalia; order Primates; family Tarsiidae; genus Carlito; species Carlito syrichta. The sequence continues at coordinate 1,083,662 of NW_007247742.1, read as the reverse complement.
GGTGGTGGCAGCGGCTGCTCTTCTAAACTCAGGGCAAGCGGGAGGAAGACGGGGACAGGGTGGGGGCCCGAGGTGGGGGAGTCACTCCCACTCCCAGCAGCTCCGCAGCCCTGGTGCTGCCTCTGCCGCTGCTGCCTCTGCTGCCGCTTGTCTCTCTCCTCGATCGTCTCCTTGTGGCTTCCCTTATCAGCACCAGCACAGCTGTCAGCCCCTGCGTGTGTCCCTGCGAGCGAGCGAGCGAGTGAGCGAGGGAGCCAGCGCTGCTCCGCCACGCCGCGCAGCCCCAGCCGCTCCGCTCAGCATGTGCTCCGGAGCCCACCCCGTGCTTAATAATTCAGGACATGTCAACAGCGTTTCACCGGCAGCACGGGCGGCAGGAGCCAGACCAGGGGAGGGGACAGCCCCCAGCCCGGGACAAGGATCCTGGAACTGGGCTGCCCCCCAAACTCTTGCTACGCCCTCGCCGCTCACAGGGTCCCCACATGTCCCCACTCCCTGGCCACCCAGGGAAAGGCGCTGTGCCCTGAGCCCCCAGCTCACTCTTTGCCACCTTCCTGGACCACGCCCCCTGAAGGGTCAGTCAACTCTGTCCCCTACCTCCTGGCCTCCCTGACTCCTTACTCCAGTACCTGGCCACCACCTGATCTCACTAGCCCACTCACAGCAGCTTCCAGAAACTCCTTGAGAGAGCCACTTGTTTGAATGAGGGAGGGGAGGGGAGAGGAGGGCAGGCAGGACAGATCAGGAGACAACCATGAATCCTCCGAGATTCTCAGCTCCCCCAAAGCTTTGCTCTTGACTTCAGCACCCTCATACCCTATGCCCTCTGGGAGGCTTGCTGCCCTCTCCCTCACTGTCCCCAACCCCAATCTCCGTCACTCCTGCGTCTGGGACAGAGAGCACCCTGGCCAACTGCACATCTGTGGCCACTTTGCTCCCCCAAATGTTCCCCAGATCCAGGGTTGGGGGAAGGATGTTGGGTAAGCAAGCCAGGGAGCAAAAGGGAGGTATGGGGGGGAGCTCTCATCCTATAGGAGAGAGGGTGTACACTGGAGGGAGAGGAAGAGCCGCAATGGGGCTGTTGAAAGGAAGAGAAAGGCGGGCTGGGCTTCTATGGCAGGGAATGCCAGCCTAAAATAACCGATGTGAGGGGTGCCTGGCCACCCGGCAGCCTGGGGCAGGGGAACCCCGGGGGGCCCGCTGTTCTCGTGGAGGGGAAGCAGGAGTGTGGACTGTCCTCCCAGGCAAGGGTGGGAGCCCCTGTCGGCTGGCCAGGAGGGGATGCCTTGGTGTCCCCAGGGCGGGGGTGGCAAGAACAAGCGCCTGTGTCCTGAGGGGCATGAGCCCTCACGAGAGAGGAAGCACTTGTCCCCGGGAGGAAAGGGGGGCTGATTAATCGGGGCACTAATGAGCAGCAGGGAGAGGAAGCGCGGAGGGGCGGGGGAGGCGGCTCCATCGATCCGAGCCGCGGAACCAGCAGCTGAAAAAAAAGTGAGAAGGGAATCGATCTGAGGGAAACGGCAGCTGCTGGGGATTAGAGCCCGAGGTCCACCCGCTGCCCAATGGCCACCCCGCCCCCTGCGTCAGGCTTGGCCCTGCAGCCTCTGCCTGGCCCCGGGGGAGGGGCCCAGGAATGACTCCCTGGGGCGCAGGGAGCCACTTTGCCCACCCTGACTGCGGGGCCAGGTCAGGCCCCATCAGGGTCACCCCAGCATGGAGCCTGCCCACACACCCAGCTCTGGCCATGGGTGGCGCCCTGCCTAGGTTGTCCCTGGCCTGGCAGCAGAGCGGCTGCCCCATGGGCCCTACAGCTGGGCTTTCTCCCAAGTCTCTGATGAGTCTGGGTCAGCTGGCTCCCCAAGCTGGGAAGATAGGACCCCCGGGGTCAGGTGCTACATATGGCTGGGACACTGCCTCCCAGAGGGGAAAGTGGGGTTGGCATAGGAAGCAGCCGCTGAGTTAGCAGTAAGAGTGTCTAAGTGACCACAGACCGCCCCCCTCTCTCTGTTCCTAGCCCAGGCAGCCCCCTTCCATGCTCTCCCCTCCCTGGTGGACTTCTAGACCTGTCCAGAGCTTCCCCCCACTATTCGTCCCCATCCTTCTTTCTCTTCCTCTTTCTCCCAATATTGATTTTTCTTTACCGTTTTTTAAAAGGTGATTTAATTGCTTTTTTAAGGTTACTTCACTCTGGGGCTCTGCCAAGAAAGCGGGGGAGCTGTGCCCCAAGCTCTCCCCAGCACTCGTTGCCACCCTGGAGTGTGTACGCATCCCTGAATTCTCTTGCCACCCATTGAGATCTCAGGGTCACACTCCCTCACAACGTACTGGCCTTCATCCTGAGCCCAAATCACACCCTCTTTCCTCCTAAGGGATGTCAGGAAGCCTTCAACCTCTATAAGGAGTGAAGTTGGGCGGTCACTAGACAGAGGGGTTGTTAGGGGTTCAGAAGGAAGCTCCAGGCTACTGGGAAGTGGAGCAGCAATTAGCTGCACGTGCACCCCCACCACTGCCCCACAGCTAGCTGTCTCCAATTGTCCCCAAATCCCCACCATCCAGTCTCCCAGACCTCCAGGAATCTGGCTGTGCTCAGTGGGAGTCCCCGCCCCCTATCCTCCCAGCTCATCTCGACCTTTCCTTCGGCTCTTCTCCAGTCTCTCCTGGCCCCCTCCTGTCCCTCTCTATGGCCCCTTCGCCTCTGGCCCCCGTCCCCTCTCTCTTCCCTCTCCCCGCTTCCCTGCCTGCCTCCCTCTCTGCCCGGCTGCAGTTGGGTGATAATCTCCCTCATTTAGCCTCCCGGCTGCTTCCCCGGCTCATTGCCCAGCTGGTCCCTGGGGCCCGGCCCAGCTTCTTCC
>NW_007247742.1:1066580-1080790 GCF_000164805.1 Carlito syrichta | reverse complement strand
ACCCCTTCCCGCTTCCCCCACCCACTCCCAGGGGACCAGCTGCCCCTGGCGGGGAAGCATCAGGGCGAGTGTGCGGGCTGGGACCTGAGCTGGGTGTGAACAAAGAGTGTGGGGCCGTGAGGGACCAAAGAGTGTAGGGCTGAGAGTGCAGGGCAGGGGCTGTCTCAGGTCCGAATGTCAAGCCTCATCCATGGTTCCTCTGCCCTTCCAGTGCCCCATTCCCCGAATTTGCTCCCAGTCCAAGTCTCCATCCCCCAGGGGATGAAAGAGTGGTACACAGAGAGGCAGAAATTAGAGTACGAGGCAGGGCATAGGGATGGGGCAGAGAATGAGGGGGTGACGGGAAGGAAACGTGGAGGTCTTGTTTGGGCAAAATGCCCCAAAGGGAGACCTGGAGGCATCCTTAGGGTCCAACTTGGGGTTTCCAAGGGTGCCTTTTCTCACCGTGCAGGCATCCCCAGCTGACTTCCAGACTCCCTGCTGACTGGCCCCATTCATAAACGATGACCCCCAAGCTCCTAGACAGCATTCTCCTAGAAAGAGTCCCAGCCTCCCCCTGCTCCCAGGGGATGCCCGCTTGCCACTCTCCCAGCCCAGACACCTGGCCCTGGTGCGGACCACGGGATGAGCCAGTGTGGGACAGATGTGGGCGGGAAGGGACAAGGATGGGGGGGCCGGGCCGGGACAGGCCTGGCTGGTGAGCGAGCAGCGGTGACAAACGGGCTGTGCGGGGGCGAGGGGCGGGGGGCGGACGGCGGCTGATTTATCTGGGTTATTTATGCCGCGGACGAGGCAGGAGAAGCGGTTAATGAGAGTCCCAGCGAAGGGGGGTGGGGAGGCCCGAACGTGATCTGAGGCGACTGAAGAGGGTTAGCGTCCCACCACCAGGCCCTGCCCCCACTGTCTGCCAGTACTCTTTGCACCCCCACCCCTTTCCTCCTAGGGCCAGCCCCGCACCCTCTCCTGTGTCTGGTACCAACATCTCCATCGCCTTTGGGGCACTCTCCAGCAGAGGCGACGGGTCACTGGGACTGAAGGGGCCCAGGTCCACCGTGGGGGTGGGAGGGCATTAGGAGGAACTGGGGACGGGACTAGGAGAGGGAGGGCAGGAAGGAGATGAAAAATCCTGGCTGGCCGGAAACTAGCAAAGTCTGTGGGGTCTGTGGGGGAGGGCTGGGACGGAAGCGGCGCTTGTGGGAGTGGGTGGGCTGCGCTGCCCGAAACCTTGGAACTGAGGCTGGAGAGAGCTGGTGTCAGCCAGGAGCCATGCTGGGGGCCCAAGTAAGTAGATGAGACAGGTTGGCCAGGAAGGGGGGCTGGTCAGGGAGCAGACAGAGCTGGGAAAGGAGGGGGAGAAGATCCAGAGAAGGAGGGGGAGAGGGCTTTGCAGCAGCGAAAGCTGCTGGGAGCAGATAAGGCGGCACAGCAGCAGGAGGGATTAAAGCTCTGAGGGGCAAGGGGGGGGGCTGTGTGGGATGGGGTGGGGGTGGGGGGCAGGGAGGAGAGGGTTGAGGGCAAGACACCAGCGCCAAGGAGATAAGTGGGGAAAGTGAGGGCTGCCGCTGGGCCAGGATTTTATCAAGGGCCAAGATGTGGTCATCGACTGGGAAAGGAGAGAAGGAACTCCTCATCATCTGTTCCGGGGAGGGGTACTTTTCTGCTGCTGACAGAGCCCCGGCCCTGCACATGTCAGGGGCAGCAGGGCTAGGCAGAGAGACGCACTGCTGAGGGCAGGATGCAGGTGGATTTGGGGGGCGGGGCAAGTGGCAGGGGCCAGCACTGGGAGCCATGGAGGGGAAGACTAGACTGACTGAGGACACACAGCGCCTCCTAGAGGTAGCCAGTGGAACTCAAGAATGCCACAGGGACCTGTCCTGGCACCGATGACCTATCATGCCCAGGCCGTGGCAAGGACCAGAGTTTCAGAGGAGGCTTCTTTGTGAGGGGTGTGGGCTTGGGAGGCGTGCAGTTGGCTTCCTGTGGCTCACGCCTCGAGCCCGATGCCCCTCGCCACCTCTTCCCTCTGGCTCTCTGAGCCTCCCCAAAGGATGTGCTTGGGGTGGGTGAGGCCCCTGCTCCGTCCAGACGAGTGCCCAGGGCAGTTCAGAGGTGGCCACAGTGGCAGAACGGAGCCTGGGGGTGGGAAGGGGAGAAGGAGGGGCTGGGGGAGGAGAGCGGGGGAGGCGGGCGGGGCCGGGTAATTGCGTGTTTGCTAGTTCTCCCGTCTCTGCACACGAGGGAGCGCGTGTTGGTGGGTGTAGCTTCGCCTCGAGGAGTATGTGTCTGTTGGCAGAGGTGTCAGTGTCTGTCTCAGGGGTCTGGACTCTCCTTGGCCCCCACCCACTCCCTTTGTGTTTTGGGGAGCGCGGCTCTGGGCACACCCAGCTGTGCTCCGTGCTGATGCGGCAGATGTGGTGGGGCCCCAGCTGTGCCTGCTTCCCGGAGAGGGGGAGGGGGCTGCAATCTGCTCCCCCGATAATGGCTGCTAAGTGCTAGGAGGAGGGGATGGAGACTGAGGTGGGACTGGGGCCCCGGACAGCCTGGCCAAGGGGACAGGAGGGAGATGAGGGCCCTGCCCCGCCCCACCCTGGCCTGGCCAGCCTCCCCCGTCTGTGTTCTTGGCTCAGCCTCTCCCCCTCGCTGGCTCCTGAAGCCCATCCAAATTTCTCTCCACACTCAGTCCCTGTCCCCAGCTCTCCTCCCCTGTCGCCCCATCCAGCTTGGTGCCAGGGACCCACCCCCCTCCCCAGCCCCCAGCTTGCTCCCCCTCGCTGATTTTACAGAATAATCTTTTTATGGAAACCGAAAAAAGCGCTAATGGCAGGAGCACACCCCTCCCCCGCATCCCTCCCCCTGCTCATCCCCCCACTTCCCACCCTGGTTCCTTCTTGTCTTGTCTCCCTTCTCAATCCCTCCCCAGGGCTGGCACCCTCTTAAACCCTACGTGGCCAGTGAGGGTTGGGAGTGGGGTCCCAGCAGTGGTGGGTAAGGGGGCTCCCTGCTCCCCGTCCAGAGGCACGGTGCTTCCATATCTTGGGCCCTTCAGAGAGGGATGAGGCTTTAGGTCTCTCCCAGCACAGAAAAGGGCTGGAGAGGGGTGGGTGCATCACAATCTCTGTCCTTCTTAGACCCCCCCACCACACAACAGTGACTTCCTCAGCCTGCGGGGTGGAGGGGGCACGGTGAAGAACATGTCACAAAGATCTCAGCCTCACCAGCTGCCCCCCTTCCAACACTGACCCTTTCCCCTTCCAGTGCCTCCCCTCACCATGTCCCCACCCCCACTGGGTCTAGGAGGGGGATCCCGGGGGCCAGGGCCTGACACAGACTTATTGGATTTCACGGTGTTTTGCTGAGAAAATAATTAAATTATCATATTTATGATGGAGCTGCCATGGCCTCTGCCAACCACTTGGAACAGAAGGGTCAGAGCTGGGGGGAGGAGAGGGAAGGACCCAGATCCTGGCCCTATGACCCATCCTCTCCCAGCCCCTTCCTTGGGGCGATGACCCCAGGCCCAGAGTGGGATCCTACAACACCCTGCCCGCCCCCACCCCCCTGCAGAGATGATGCAAGTCTGAACTAGAGGCTGGGACAGGATACGGGGAAAGGGGCCGAGTAAAGGCAGGTTATAGGTCAGGACTGCTAAGACCTGGGTCACTCTCCACACGATGTGCCACAGCCCACAGGGCCTGAGGGCACGTCGAGGCGACATCTAGCCCGATTCCCCTGTCACTCTCAGTCCAGCTTCTGAGAAAGCACATCTTCCTAACTGCCCGGCTATGAAGCCATGAAATCCTGGGCTCTGTCCCAGACCCCGGTGCTGATAACAAGGCCCGGCACCCTGCCGCCTGCCACCCCTGCCTGCTGCCAGGACCCCCTCCTCCCTCCCACCCACGCCCTGCTCCCCCCCATTCTCTTCGGGTAATTAGATTCCTCTCAATTAGCAGATTACGATCATTACCAGCTCATCTGGCAACTCAGCTCCGCACCCACAGCTGGGGAAAGGGGGGCACCAAGAGGGGCACGCGGGGGTCATGAGCAAACATGAGAACTGGTGGAGAGGAGGGCTGAAACCTCCCAGAGGGCAGAGCCAGGGTGATGGGAGGCAGCCAGGGCCCCTCATGGAACAGGGTGCCTCCCACTGTGTTTCCGGAGAGAATGGCACCCACTCAGGCCCGCCCTGCCTGCCAGGGGAGAAGAGACAGAGATGCGAGGCCTCCGGCGGGCGGAGGCAAAACCCCCACCCCGCCAAAAGCCAGGCTGGGAGCAGATGGAGCTGGCAAAGCGGAAAACAGGCCAGGGCTGGGGCGCGGCGGGAACCAAGCGGCACGGGCTGCTGGGGGACAGCCTCCGGGCTTGCGCCCCCAGTTCCTGTGCCTGCTGCCCGACCGAAATCCTTCACCTTTCCCTTCAGAATCCTTCCTGGTGCCTGAGCCAGGCCCAGTGAGTAGGAACCAGGGGCAAAAGCAGGGACCATCAGGTAGGGAACTTGAGGGCCTTCCTCCTGAGCAGTGCAAGAGGCTGAGGCAGTGGGAGGGGGAGATTTACCAGGGCTCCAGATTCATTATTCATGAGCCCGCAGCAACGACTCCAATTTAAATGCTAATGTGGGGGGGCCTGACTCAGCTGCCCCGCTTCCGCCCCCACCCCCAGCCCAGGCACAAGCAGAGTCCGTGCTGGCACCAAGGTTCACGGGGTTTATTAGGGAGTAGGGAGGGAGCCCAGAAGTCCCCAGGCCACCCACGTTGCTCCCCGGCACGTGAAGATCCTGCTGGTTTTCACTGGTCCTTTCTGGACACTGGCTGGCCAAGCAGGCAGCAGCTCGAGGGGAGCGGGTAGGAGTTGGGGGCGTTCTGGCAGGCCCCCCTCAGAGGATGATCTGGTTGGTAAAGCTGTGGCTCAGCTCCTTGTGTGGCAAAACAATCGAGTTCAGGATGAGCACCTCAGCAGGGATCCGGACGCGGCAGCCTGGACAGGGGGTACCAGGGGGAGGTCATGGGAGGACAGACAGGGGCAGGGAGCTGGGGGCCACTGCCAGCAGGGAGGGATCCCTCCTGCCCATATGCGCCCCTGGCCTTCTGCCCCCAGTGACTCACACAGAACCTGGCACACAGCAGGCACTTTGTGACTAAAGCAGGCACTTTGCTAAAAGAAGAATCACACGCACACACAGATGAACAAACGCTCCCCACAGGCCACTGGCCTTCACCTGCAGGACTGCTCTCGCAGCCCTGGGCTCCCCAGGAAGACATACCCAGGATGGTGATGGCAGGCCGCAGCTTCCCATCCTTGAAGAGGCTCTCGCTATCCATGCGAGCTCGGGGATCATTGGGGTTGGGGTCATTGGGAGTACCCTCCACACGGGCCCAGCGCCCCACGGTGCTCCCCCAGCCCACGATGCTGTGCAGAACACAGGTGTGTTCCTGCCAAACAAGGTGGCATGAGGTGAGGGCAGGGAAGCAGAGGAACAGGACGGTGTGAGGCGGGGACGGAGGTAGAGCCCACGAAGTTCACCGTTGCCTGCTCTGGGCCCTCCCTACTTCCTTGCAGGGCACCACATGCCGCTGTGCGCCTTGGTGCCTACCTGCAATGTAGCTCCATGGAGGACGATGCTCTCCCGAAGCCGCACACCCTCACCCACGGTCACCCCCTTCCCGATGGAGACATTGGGGCCCAGCTGTGGAGAAGAGCACATACCATAAGCCAAGTCCAAGTCCCTCCTAGAACACGTAAGGGAGGGGCAACCTGCTCAAAGCCACAGGTTGTGATAAAGTGGAGAGTAGCACCAGGAGCGTAGGCAGAACCTGTATCACCCACCCACCCTGACCACCCCCTCCTCTTCCTGGGGCAAAGTTCACCACTTACCACAGCTGATGGGGCCACCTTAGCTGTGGGGTGGATGTACACGTTTCCTAGAAGCAGAAGAGAGGCCCTGGGGGCAAATACCCCAAACCATATCTGAATGGGAGGGGCAGGGATTGAGACACAAACTCTGGACCTGAGGTCAGGAACCTGGGCTCAGAGGGCATAGGGTCTGAGGTGGAAAGTCAAGGTTAATTGGGAGGCCAGGCCCGGTGGCTCAAGCCTGTAATCCCAGCACTTTGGGAAGCCGAGGTGAGATTGCCTGAGTCCAGGGGTTCAAGATCAGCCTGGGCAACTTGGTGAGGCCTCGTCTCTACTATAAATCAAAAAATTAGCCAGGCGTGGTGGCACACGTTTGTAGTTCCAGCTACTTGGAAGGATCGCCTGAGCCCAGCAGGTTGAGGCTGCAGTAGCCATGAGCGTGCCACTGCACTCCAGCTTGAGTGACAGAGCGAGACTCCAACTCAAAAAAAAAAAAAAAAGAATTGGGGCAGAGTAGGTACCTCGGATTCGTGGGCCCCCTGGGGTGTGCTTGGCCAGTCGTTCTGGGTGAGTGACCTGGTATCGGCTCAGATAGAGGCGGGAGGCGTAGAGGGCTGAACTGGAGGCCACAAAGGGGGATAGGGCTCAGAGGCCAGCAGGGCCTGTGCCCACCACCCCAAAGTCTCGACCCTCAGGCAACCCAACTTCCCCATCAGAGTCACCGAAGCCTCTACTCTCACCCTCTCATACCCTGCGGACTTGATCTGGCTCCAGATGCCATCAGTGAGGTGCACATATATCTGGCCCTGTCCTGCCAGGGCTGAGAACACATCCTGCTCCAGACGGATGGTACCTGCCCCCGGCCACAAGCCTGGAGAGTCCTCCCTGGCAGAGAGGAAAAACGCCAACATTGGCTCCCTGGCTGAGTCCTGACTGTGGGGCTAACACAGTCAACCAGCCAAACAGGAGTCAGAGGGATCCCCACCACCTCTCCAAGCCCTTCTGCAGGTCTGGCCAGTTCCTCCAAAGGGCGGCTCAGATCCTAGGAACCTCTTCTACCCCGCCCCAGCTCGGGTAGGTGCTATCACAAGGGAGCCCCAGGCAGAGACCCACTTCTCATCCCTGCCCCAGACCCAAAGGAGTTCCCCCATCTTCATGTTCTCCTCTCCCCTCAGCCCTCCACCCGCCCCAAGTCACCTCCCATTCATTGGATGGAATGAAACACAGACAGACTCACCCCAGAGCAAGGCAGCTGGTGAGGGCAGAGACAGTCACAGAAAGGGGGAGAGAGAGATGGTAGAGATGCCAGCTCAGCAGAAACAGAGAGAGAGAGGCCAGGAGAGATGGAGAGAGAAGCAGAGACATGGGTGGGAATGAGAAATGGCTATGAGCAGAGTATGAGATGGGAACATGGGTGGGTTGGGGGTATAGGGCAAGAGATCCCTAGAACAGCTTTTAGGACTAGGAGGGAGAACCCTGGGATTGTGGCGAGTAGGGCTCTGGGTGCTACATTCCAAGGGGAGCCTCAGCCTGAGAGTACATGTGAGTTGGGGGGGGGAGAGAGGGGGGAGAGAGAGAGAGAGAGAGAGAGAGAGAGAGAATGTGTGTGTGTGTGTGTGTGTGTGTGTGTGTGTGTGTGTGTCTGCACCCGAGTGCGTGTGCGCCCAACTGTGTGTTGCCGTCTGTTCTGGAAGACGTCTCTGGGACACTCAGGGCTTGAGAGAAATGGACCAGAAGGGGAGTGGGCAGGCGGTGACAGAGGAGGAACTGGGATGGATAAGGAAGAGGGACAGAATGAGGTTAGAAGGGGAGGGACTCTGGAGGCTCAGCTGGAAATGACAAGTGAAGAAGGGAGGAGTGGGGAGGAAGGTAAGCAGGTTGAGATGGAGCCTGTAGAGACTGGTGTGTGTCAGGGTCCATGACTGGGGGAACTTGGGGTTACAGGGCCATGGGGCCTGCCTCACAATTGCCCATCCTGCTGATTACGCTGGAAGACATCCCGAAGGGGCTTCAGGGCTTCCGGGGAAAAGAGATAGATGCCACAGTTGATGATGTCACTGATAAACGTGCTGGGTTTCTCCACATAGTGCAGGACCTGAGGACAGGGAAGGCTGGGTTCAGTGGAGGAAGAGACCACAGTCCCCTAAGACCCTCTGATCTCCAGGCCCTCCCTGCTGCCAAGGTGGTCTTCCTAAAATGCAGCATGCATCCTGCTACTGCCTGGCTTTAAACCCTGAGATTCACCAGATTCATCTTCAGATCAGCCCACAGTCCGTGCCTTTCCCTGCCTGATATTTCCCATCTCCTCTTCCCAGACACAATTCCCTGCCATTGTATGCCAGTGCCTGCAATGTCCTCTCCCATCACTTCATCTGGAAAACCTCCCTTCCCAAACCCAGTTGACATCGCCACTCCCTCTGTGAGTCCTCTTGTCGTCCCCAGAGTTAGCTATTCATGCCTGAGCACCCCCAGTCTCTGGTCACATCTCCCCCGTGACACTGTGTCATTTGCAAAGATTGGCTTTTGACCATCTCTTCCCCTAGACAGAGGATGCTTGAGAGGCAGGGACTGTGCACTTTTAGCTCTGTTCCTCTCACACCTACCTGGTGCCTGGCACAAAACTATGTATGTAGATATCTGTGCATGTGTGTGGGTACATGTATGTTCCTGTGTATGTTTTATATTAAAGTGGGAACAAATAAAAGGGGTGTGTGAAAGTCAATCAGGCTAAGGGGCAGGGAGTTTCATAAACAGGGACAGAGCCCTTCTGCCTTGTCTCCCACCTCCATAGCTATGGAGCATTATGCTATTTCCTGTCTCCAAGCCTTTGCACATGCCATTCCCTCTGCCTGCAGCGCCCTCCTGTCTCCTTCTTCAGCTCAGATCTAGCTTCCTCCGGGAAGCCCTTTCCACTCCCACTTAGGGAAGAGGCTGGGTCCTCCCTCGCCCTGGCTTTTTGTTCCCATAATACCCTGTACCTACATTTATTAGAGCACTATACCCAGGGATATCAACTGTTCCCCCTTCCTCCTAGCCAGTCTCTTTTCAAGGGATATAAAATGATTAACTGGGGAATATCCACCTGCTTGACAAGATTGGGGCCCACCCCAAAGCATCCCAGCATTCTCTAGAGGTGTTGGGTGGGGGGATGATGAAATGAGTAGGTACCCACCCAGCCCCCTTTGTTTTCACCTCGTGTGTCTGTGGATTCTCAACAATACAGCCATAGTTGAGGGACTGCGTCCTGTTAGCCTGAAAGACAGACACACCCGACACAGTGACCCGCCTGCTCCAGGGCAGGCAGGTCTGTTTTCTCCTTCTTTCTTTCTCTCCCCTACAGCACCTGGCACGCAGCTCTGCCACTGACAGGCCTTCAGCAAGGGTGAGAACTGACAGCTGCTCTCCCCCTCCCTACTTCTGAACAGCCAAAGGGCTCGGGGTCTCTACTGTCACCTCATTTCTGCTGGAGCAGTACATCTACCTCCTGACACCAGCTCCCATTCCAACTCCCAGGGGCTACCCCTGCCTCCCCAACACCCTGCATTCCAAGAAGCTCTCCAGATCACCCCTTTATACCTTCCAGTTCCCCAGCCCCCTCACCGTGGTGCCAAGGAGTAAGAAAGGGTGACGCTCGCATCTGTGGGCATCCAACATAGCGTTTAAGGGGAAGTCAGAGCAGACATCAGCATTGAGCACAAAGAACGCTTCTGGGCCCCCAGCCAGGATCTGGTCTCGGAAGTGGTAGAGACCACCCCCTGTGCCCAACGGGGCAAATTCCTGAAGGTACCTGTCCCCAGAGACCCCAGAGCCAGCTCAGTGGACCTGAGGAAACAGATACCATGAACTAGGGTACCTGACCCCCGCCAGCTCCCAGGAGTACTCCTGCCCAAGAACCATCGAGAAACTATATATATTCTGGAATTCTGATATGCCCAAACAAGAATCCTTCTAGTATGTGAGGGTGAACTCTGGCAAATGCTGACTCAGCCCACTCCCAAGAACTCAGAGCCCTGGGTACCCCGATCCCCTATATATGTATGTATGTACAAACACCTGACTGGAAGGTTAAACTCCTGCTGGGCAGCTTCTAGAAACTGGGTAAGGGGCTCATCAGGTTGGTAGAAGCCAATGAGCAGAATCTCCTGCATCCCAGGAACCTGAGGACAACGAAAGAGGTAGGGAGGAAACATATTTGATAGGAGGGAATGTTAGGGAAACCCCTGGTTCTGGCCCAAAGTTCAGAGACCACAGTTTCAACCTCAGCTTGGCAGCCCCTGGCACTCATCTTACCACTCCAGCCTGTTTTCCCTCTGAACAATGAGGAAGATAGAAGAAAGTTTCAGGTCTGAGCTTTTCAGTCTTTTATTACCCCAACCCACCTACACTGGGACTCACTCTAGGATACTTTGCCTACCAAGCTGCATTAAAGGATAATCCATTCATTATCCCCATGGTTTTTTTTTTTCTTTTTTTTTGAGTTGGAGTCTCACTCTGTCACCCAGGCTGTAGTGCAGTGGCACGCTCATGGCCACCCATCCTCGACCTGCTGGGTGAGCTCAGACGATCCTTTTGTCTCAGCCTTCCAAGTAGCTGGAACAATAGGGGTGTGCCACCACACCCGGCTAATTTTTTGGTTCATTGTAGAGACAAGGTCTCACCATATTGACCAGTCTGGTCTCGAACCTGTGAGCTCAGATAATCCTCTCGTCTCCAACTCCCAAAGTGCTAGGATTACAGGCATGGGCAACTGCCTTTGGCTTTTTCCTCCCATGTTTATTATCTGTCAGCCTAAGCTTGAGATTAGCATAAGGTAAGGGTACCATTTATCAAGGGTCTGCATTGCACTAGGCATTTTACAAATGTCATTTCTAAGCTCTGCCATCCCTCAAAGTAGGTCTAATCATTTCCATTTCACAGATACGGAAGCTGAGGATCAGAGGGAATGAAATCTGCTCCAGACCTCACAGCAGGCAGAAACTGAATTCAAACCAAAATTTTGCCTGTCCCAATATCAAAAGCAATAAAGAAATGAGCTCCATATAACTAAACATATGAATTCTGTGCTTGGTTATCACGAAGAGTCCCCATGTCATGGTTTCAAATTGTCTCTAAGGTCCCTATCTGATCTCATATCCGTACTTTAAAAACAGGAACGAAATCTGAACAGGAAAAGGCCAGATGAGAGACTAGATTAGGGGAAGACAGCAGGACAGCTGCAGAGCAAAACTTGAGAGTGCCATTTACACTGTCATCTGTGAATTATGGTCCCTGGAGTTATGTCTGGTGGGAAGAGCTCATGGTCGGGAAAGGGGGAAATATGGCATGAACGAAAAGAGCAAGAGGAGTGGGGAATCTGTGGGGTTACCTGGGCACAGGCCTCAATATGGTGCTGGATCATAGGGACCCCTGCCACAGGAAACAGTGGCTTGGGCACCTCAAAAGACAAAGGTCTGAAGCGAGTCCCTGGGAGAGGAGAGAGAACATTTTAGCTTCCTGTGTTCTTCTTTCCCTCTCCCCACCAGCCTCCTCCTCCCATTTTCCTGGCCCTCACCCTTTTGAGGGCCTCCAATCAGGATCACGGCTTTGAGCATGATGGTGACTGTTACCTAAATTTCAAATCCCAACAGAAAATCAAGCTCAGATTTCATGCCCCAACCAAGCCCCAAAACCCAAATAGCAACACTCAGCACAGTCCCAGGATGTAAACCCAAAGCTCAATATAATCCCTGCCCGGATACAACACCTCACAAATCCCACACATCTCATATCTCAAATCCCAACAGAGAAATTGGGCTCAGATCTCACATCCCAACCAAACCCCAAACCCCAAATAGCAACACTGAGCCCTCTCCCAAGATATAAACCCAAAGCTCAATATAGTCCCTGCCTGGACACAACACCTCACAAATCCCACACATCTCAAATCCCAACCCAGATTCCAGTCGGCCCTCAAACCGCACAGTGATTCCTACCAAATTCTGAAACACACTCCACAATTTGATCTCTAACAGACCTCCTTCTGCCATGAACGAATTCTGCAAATCCAGAAACCCCCTTCAGACCTCAAACCTCAAAAAACTGAAACCTCAAACGCAAACCCACTGATTCCCAAACTGTTGCACCCTCGTTCTAGATGTTAAGCCCTGAATCCCAATACTGAACCCTGATAAAGGAACTGCAAACCGAATGAGCCCCAGATATTCAACTTCGATCCTAAACATAAATTCCATATATTGAAGTAACACTAATCTGCATTTGCTGATCCCCCGATCCTAGCAAAAACCCTCTATGTACTGAACATGGGTCCTAAAACTAACCTCTGTATGTTGAACCCCGGATCACAAGACAGGTTCCCTTGGCATCCCAAACACTAGACCTACTGACCCCGGAGTCCTAATACTGACGACTGGTGCTGAACCTCTGGATTCGAAGGACTGATTGCTGAACCTCTGAATCCCACAACCGATTGTCAAAACACGCCTAGCCTCTCGTGGCTAGGGGTTGTGGGACCAACACCAGAGCGGTCGCGCAAAAGGCCAGCCGGCACCTCCGAGCCCGCCCTCCGTCGGGGGCCGTCCACGCCCCTCACCCCTCCCGGCGGCCCTCCACCAGCTCCTTTTACCACCAGCCCCCTTTATTCCTGCTCTGCCGCCGGCGACGGCTTGCTCCTTCCGCACACGTGTCTTCTCGCGACTCGCGAGAACTACTTCGCAGGGCCTACCGGGAACTGTAGTTCTGAAGCTCCCTCCCCCCTTCTTTGGAGAGAGAAGGAAGGCGGTGGCCAGACCCGGGGCCATAGCCAAGGGGTTGAGGAGGCGGAGTTAAGAGACGAGGGTGGGGCCTGGGAAGCAAAGGCTGGAACCTAAGACTGGAACCCGAGCTGCGGAGGAATGGGCCCGAGAGCAGCAGCCGAAGTAGAAAACCAGGTCGCCGGAAAGGCGGAACTGGAGACCGGGGAGGCGTGGCCAGAGTTCGAGGGGGCGGAGCCAGACGCCGACAGCCGCGCGGAGGCGGGGCTTGAGGCACAAAAAAAGAGAAGAAGGCGGGACCACAGGCTACTGCCAGTCCCTCTGGGAGGCGAAGTAGCGTCCGACGGTAAGACACCGTATCTCAGATTTACTGTCTGCAAAATGAAGCACTGAACTAGGCCCTCTCCAGACTTCCCTCTGAATGCAACCTTCTGTAATCTTGGTGTGTGGGCCTGGAATAAGTTGGACGCGGGTGCCAGGGAAAGGGATGGCGACGCCAGAGGACACACTCGACGCGGAGGGTCAGAGAGAGCGGCTTTATTAAGCAAGATGGAGCAGGGTTGTGGGTCCCACCCACCCCGGGCTTGCAGCCAGGGCAAAAGAGCTGAGGGTCCCTTTCAGGCCACGTCCACGCGAGCGAAGCTCTGGTCCATGCCCAGGCTGTTCTCCACGTATACTTCGTACTTGCCGCTGTCCTGGGGCGTGGCCCGGCGAATGGTCAGCGTCGTAGTGGTACTGCCGATCTCGAAGAACACCCTGGGGAGTGGTGGCGGGGGGAGGGAGGGAGAGGCCGCGGGTCAGTTGACGCGCGCCCTGGGCCTGGCGCATTAGCCAGCTCTGGTCGCCTCCTCCCAGGTCCCCGCCCCCACCCCGCCTCCGCTGGTCTTTTGGGCTCAGTCGCGCCCAGGTTGCAGCCCCAGGCCCTGCCCTTGCCGCCGGTCCCAGCCCTCGCCTGTCGTCTTCCTCGATGTCCTCCCCGTCCTTGGTCCAGCCCACGTCGGGCGCAGGCTCGCCCATGATCTCCGCCGTCAGCGTCACTGTGGCGCCTTTGCGCGCCTTGGTGTTGTCGGGTCCCTTTTGAATCTTCGCCGGGACTAGAGGACGGGAAGGGAATCGCGACCCACTAAGGGACCTGGATATGAGGCAGGGCAAGAGCATCATCTGCCCCGCTAATATGCGGCCCTGAGCTCATATAAACTTGCGTTTAAACTCGCAGTGTGACGTTGGGCTGATTATTAGCCTCTCGGGTTTCACCTCCTCAGCCGCCAAATGGGATTTATCCCCGCCCCTCCTACTTCGCGGGGCGAATAGAGGATCCAAAGCGATAACGCGGGCCAAAGCCCCGGAACGTTCACACATCTCGCGGTGCCTCGGAGACAGCGCCGGGTAGTGGGAATTGCCCGGGGTCGGGCGCGGGAAGACCCGGCTCTAACCCTGGCTCTACCTCTGCGGAGGTGTGTGACCTTGGGGCGCTGGAATCGCGAGATCGAAGCTCACAGCTGACTGCGCAGCCTGGTTGGGGCCGGGACCCGAGGCAGGGAAGGACGGAGGCGACGGGCGCGGCGATGCGCCCCAGGCTCTCTCCGGGGCGGGGCCGGCCGGGACCCCGTGGCT
>NW_007247742.1:1059529-1066560 GCF_000164805.1 Carlito syrichta | reverse complement strand
GCTCGTACCTTCCACTAGAATGCGCGCCGAGTCGGAGCACTGGCCGAAGGGGTTGGTGACGTTGATGCTGTACTGGCCCAGGTCTGCCAGCTCGCCGTCGCGCACCACCAGTGCCACCACGTCAGGGTCCTCGAAGACGTAGCGGTACTTGGGCCCGTCGCGCAGCTCCTTGCCGTCCTTGCTCCAGCGGATGAACGGGTCCGGGAAAGCCGAAATGCGGCAGGTCAGCTTGGCCGCGCTGCCCTCGATCAGCACCACGTCCTTCAGCGGCTCCAGCACCCGCGGCGGCCCCTTCTCGCGCAGCTCCTTCCGGGACCTACCCGCCGGCCGGGTCAGGGCCCAGAGCTCCCACCACAGGCCCGCCCGCAGGCCTGTCCGCCCCCTCGGCCCAGCGGACCCCAGAACGTGTGGGCTGGTGGGAGAGGGGGGCTGCTTCAGACTGCTACCCTGAAAAACTGAGCCACGGGCACCAGCATCCTTCCACCTGTCGGTATCCGCCCTCCCCTAAGTCCAGTGACCCTAGTTGTTCATGCCACTGTGCTCCCTCCCACCCCACCCCCCCCCATTCTGGAATGCGCTTTCTGCAGCTCTCTTCTTCAGAAGGACTCCAGGGCTCCCTCTCACCTGTGGCCCCGGTAAGAGGCCTGGATGCGAATGGCCGCGCTCTGGACCTGGGGGTCATTGATATCCAGGGTACATCCAGGAGGTGGGGCCGCAGCCGCTGGTTTTTTGGCGGGAGCTGCCTTGGACATCTGGGGACCGGACAACAAACATAGGGGTCCAGGCTAAGAGAGAGCGTTCCACCGTCTGCCCTTTTCCTGCCTGATCAGAACATTCCAGGGAGTGGGAGTGTACGAGGTTCCTCGGACTCACCGTGGCGGGGTTGACTTCGGGACTTGAGTCTACTGGCCGACACGCAGGCGGCACAGAGGCCTTCGGGATGGCACAGCAGGGGCACAGGCAGGTGCTCAGCTCTGGACCTGGTTTTATACATCACTCCCCTTCTTGCCTTGTTTGGCGTGGTTGCCCTAAGCCCCCCGGGACCCCATCCCCCGCCCCCTGACCCAAGCGAGCTCCTTATTTAGCCCAAGGATGCCTGTGATGCTGGCTCAGCCGCTGGGTTAGGCCCTGGGGGGGAAACCCGAGCGGCTCTGGGGTGTACCTCACGTCAGCGCCTGGACAACTGGACAGCTGGACAGCTGCTCTTCCCAGAGAAGGGAGTATCCACCCCACTCCTGGGAGGACCAGACACAGTCCGTACTGAAAAAGGTTCGGCTGGCTGCTGGGTGGCTTCATATCTAGGTCGGTGGGTCTGGGACAGTCAGTCAGATGACATGCCCTTTCCTGGTTAAGGGGGTTCAACTGTGGGGTGTCTCTGAATAAAGCCAAAGTAGCTTCGGACTTTATGGTCCATACAGCTAATCACGACAGGGCCACGTGGTTGTTAAGACCAATCCAGAAGCGCCTCATTCTTCCCCCACCCCCTGCCCCAGGAATCGAGTTGTCACTTCTGCACTGTGCCCCCTGGTGGTAAATTGAGATAAACTGGGAGGAGAGGGACAGATTTTTGAGGCGAGCAGCCCCTCTATGCCCTCTCCATTCCCGCTTCCTCTCCTCAATGTGACATGGTAAGGTCTGGCTGGACTGCATTGTCCCTGGAGATTGGTACCACTACTAGCTCCCAACCCTAGGTCTGTCTAAGCCCTTTTTGGGGCATAAACTGTTGCATAGTGGCATCAGACAGCCCGGCATGAAGGGGTTCAGTTCCCCTTTGGGTCTTTCTTGGAGTCCATCTGCCCAGGCCAGGGCACCAGTTAGGAGCATTGCTTTCCTTCACTGTAACTACCCGTCCAGGTGTGGGGCGCTGTCACCTTTTGATCAGAGCAATTTTGACACAGCTCTGCTGACATAAATTACCTTTGCTCCTCCGGGTTTGGAACAAGCAGTTCATATGCCATTTCCAATGGAGATGGGAAGGGAGCTCAAGATCAGAGGGGGGACGGGAGAGGAATTTTACCATTTATCAAGATATGAGTTCAGGCACCTCATTTTTATACAAAACACTTGCAGTGTGTAGGGGATTGGAGATTTTCACAGGCAAACTGTATATCTTCATCGCTTAAATGACAGGCAGGCAAGGCGTCTCTCTGGTCCCTTCCAGCTGGTTTTAACATCCTGTTATTTTATGATGATGGGGCTTGCCTCTTCTCTGGGGTCCTGAGAAGCCAGAGAGGCTGGGCTGGGCTGAGCAAAGGGTTGTTTGAGCTGGAGCCAAGGGGCCTTCAACCTCAATCAGCAACACACTGTGCCAGCTCTCTCTGCTCCTGGTTGGAGGCTTTGTTCCTTTCATTTTGCCAAGAATGGAGTTTTCAAGGTGGGAACAAGAACAGTTCCTCTGGACACAAGGAGACGTCGCTCCCCCTTTCCCTTCCTGACCTCAAGGTAGGGCAATTCAGTTGTAGGACCCAGTGACCATTCTGTGGCACTGCAGGGGAGTGACTAGAGTCAGGGTGTCTTAGCACCCAGCAGACCCCCTAACTTGCTGTGGGGACAATTCAATGTGCCCTTCAGCCTAGGAAGATTCTGGACACAGCTGACCAGAGCACTTGCAGCTGGCGCTCCAAGGGTTCTGCTCTGTGCTCTGATGCTGAGGGCATGAGGTATGGGCCTGTCCTGGTTCATTCTGCAGCTCCTCAATCCAGCTACTCTCACCAACCATCAGAATGAAACCCACTCTGCTTGCGGGGTCTGGACCAGAGTAGTCTGTCTTCTGGGCAGAGTGAAGGAGGGTGAGCTGGGATTGGGTTGACATCTGGCCTATTCCAGAGCACAGTACCCCCCCCCCATGTGACGAGGGAACATTTGACAAGAGGTAGGGGCTACCAGAGTCTGGGTGGGGGGGATTCAGTGGACCTTCCAGCATTCCAGAAATTGCAAGGGGAGAAGCTGACCACAGTCTCCCCTCCAGGAATAAGGAGAGATAAGGGGCCAGAAGGGTTAAACAGGGGGTTAGAGGAGGTCCCAAGATGCTAGCTGGTGTGCCCCTCGAATGTGTGTGTTGAGGACTCCACAGCTGCCTCTCAGGGGCCAGAGAAGGCTGAGTGCCTCATCTCAGGCTCACTCTCCTCTCCCCAGCCATCCCTCAAGCCATGCCTCCCCACAGACCACACACAGGTCCTGCTGCTTGCCATTTTTATTTTCCTTGTGACAGACAGACAGACAGCTGCACAGACAGCTGGATGGCTGGGAGGACGGTCAGGACAACATGGGCAACAGGGATCAGATGGAAGGGAAAACTTCATACAAGTCAATAAATAAATAAATATGAATGAGAGAAAGGGGCATGGAGGGGCAGTGGGGACATCCTTGGGCCAGCATAGAATGCCCAAAGCTGCATCCACTGGACAGGAGGGCAGATCCAACTCTCCGTGTGTCTCCTTCCGGGGATGCCAGTCACTGGCCCACCCTACCTCCACCACAGTCCCCTCTCCTCTCCCTTCCCCACCTCGCTGCCCTCTCTCCCATCCTGGCTCCAGCTTCCTGGCATTGTCTCCATGCCCTGCCCCTGCTTTGCCAACACGTCCTCCCAGCCCACTGTCCTGACACCCTGGACTCCTTCCTCTTCCTCCTCTCTAGCTATGCCCACCCTTCTCCGTTCTCCCTGAGATGCACTGCCCCTCGCCTCAGAACCTTCCTCGAGTCTCCCCTTCCTATCCCTCGGCTTCCTTTCCTCTTTACTTCCCCGTTCTCTCCTCACCCCTCTGCCTGTTCCCACCCCGGCCCAGCCTGACCAATGGGTCTCCCACTCTGGCTATGGCCTGGGGTAGCATCAGGCTGAGGCCCTGGGGCCTCTGTCCCCATAGGTCCATGAGGTAAGAGCCCGGCCACATATTGCTGCTGGTGGTATCCGAAGCCCCAGGCTCACCCGGCTCAGCGTGGGCCCTGGAATGTCCCATGGCATCGGTGGGAACCCCCAGCTGAAACCCAAGGCCTGGCTGTGGTCCATGATGCTAGGGGCCGCCGGGGTAGGAGCGCAGCAGCACCTTGTGGCGGGTGGCAGCCTCCGTCCTGCGCCGCCGCTGCTCGCTCAGGAACTCCTTGAGCCGGTTGGTGGT
The DNA here is from genome assembly GCF_000164805.1 of Carlito syrichta. NCBI lineage: Eukaryota > Metazoa > Chordata > Mammalia > Primates > Tarsiidae > Carlito > Carlito syrichta. The sequence goes on along the minus strand of NW_007247742.1, from coordinate 1,062,445 downwards.
GAAGGTGAGTGTCTGGCGACGCAGCTTCATCAGGTAGGCGTCCTGCAGCCAAGGGTGGGCCAGGCAGTCCTGCAGGGAGGGCCGGCTCCTGCCAGGCCAAGCCAGGGTTGATGAGCCTGGAAGGATGGCTCTGTCTTCCCAAAACCCATGTCCCAATCCTGGATCTACCCCTAAGTGTGTGATCTTGGGCCACTCTGGGGCTCAGTTTCCCAATCTCTGGAATGGGGATGGTGTCTCTGCCTTGCACAGGGCTGCTATAGACTTTAAATGGTAGGTGGTATGGCCACTTAGAAGTAGCCGCAACAATATATTTTTAGGACTAGGAGGAGCTGGGGTCTTTGGCACAAGGCAGGAAATGCTGAAGTTGGCAGGTGTGGGGCTCACTCACCAGGGATGTACTGAGAGAACCTTTCGCAAGAAGAGGGTGGCACTCTGGGATGTGTTGGGATATAGCTGGAAAGCATCAAAGCGGCCCCCCACAATCCGAGCTTCCGTTTCCTGGGGGTCTGGCTCATAGAACGGGGAGCGACCACTGAGCCTGTTGTAGAGGACAATTTGACTGATACACGCAGACTGAAGGTCAACTTCCAGGCCCAGGGGACATTAGCATAGGAGTTCTGAGAGGTGCTCGGGAATAGCACTACGCACCCCCCGAGGTGTGTGTGTGCAGGTGTGCATGTGTGTGCAAGGGAGGTAGGGCAAGAGAGAGAGGGTTTAGGCAGAAGATGGATCCCAGAGCTCAAAGTGTGGCAGCGGGGTTGAGGCAGGGCCAGGCGCACTCACATAATGTAGGTGAGCACACCCGCTCCCCAGATGTCCGTGGCAGAGCCGATGGGTTCTCCCTTCACCATCTCAGGAGCTGGCAGGAGACAGAGGCCTGGCTGACCCAGCTTCCTGGTGGCAGGGGAGTAGGGTGGGGCAAGGGAGGCCCCTGGAGGCCTGAGTAGCAGGACAATGGCCAGGTCACCGGACAGTAAGAATGACCAGAGCAGCAGGCCCTGAAGGCCAGCAGGCAAGACAGTGGTAGAGACAGCCCCCAGGAGAGATGCGGGGCCCTTGGAGAACTAGCCCAAGCACTGAATGGTGGGGGTCCCAGAACTGCAAAGGAGCCGAGAACCAGGGTCACTAGCTCTCTCTGATCAGCTCTGAGGTATGGCTCCCATTCACAAAGGGTGGGCTGACACCAAGATTAAGAGCCTTTGAAATCAACCTGGCTGGCTCTCATCCCAAGCCACGGGACCCCAGACAATTTGCTAAACCTGCCTGGCTCTCCACTGCCTCATCTGTAAAATGTAGCTTGTAGAATAACTCTAAGGAATAGAGATAATGAACATCAAGCATTTAGTAGGTACCTAAATGGTAGCTGATTTTCCTTATTTAAGTAAAATAATAATTGATTCTCCTGTCTTTCCAGTTTTAGCAAATCCTGCCTCTACCATCTATAACTGTCTGATTGGACAAATACTTAACTTCAGTGTGCCTCTGTTTTCTCATCTGTAAAGATTAAATGAGATAATATGGGTAACATTATGCCAAACATTATGCCAAACTCCAGTGCTATTGTAAAGATCAATTGGGGAAAAAAAACCTACCTAAAGAACTCAGCTCATTGCTTGCATTCAGTAAGCATTCAATAAATGACACGTATGTGGATGAAGTGGGGTAAGCCCTGGCTGCTGCCTCTCTGGCAGTGCTCTATCCCCCACCCTGGGTGACAACTGCTCCCCTTACCCATGAACTCCAGTGTGCCCGTGCGGTGGCCAAGGGGCCGCAGGGCCTGGGGGTTGTAAGGCTGGGCACTGCCAAAGTCCACAATCTTCAGGGTGTTGTCGGGAGCCAGCAGCAGGTTGTCCGGCTTGATATCTAGGTGTAGCACGTGGCGGCCGTGGAGGTAGTCCAGGCCTTGTAGCAGCTGCACCACATAGGTGGCCACATCATCTTCTGAATACCTGAACCTGGAGGGCAGGGGTGGAGCAGGTAATATCCTGGCCCAGCCTCTCCCACTCTCACTCCCTGCTCCCCCAGAATGCCCAGCTACCTGTCACTGAGCCCACAGAGGAGTTCCCGGTTGCCGCAGCTCTCAGCAATGAGCACAAGGTACCGAGGGGTGATGTAGGCCTCGTGCAGGGACATGAGCCGCTCGTGGTGCAGTGTCCGCAGCACCTCGTATTCCTGCAAGACTCGCCGCTTGCCCTCGGCTGCGTAGGGCACGATCTTGGCCACGAACGTTCGCCCCGTGGCATTCTCCCGGCATGCTCGCACTACACCAAAGCGGCCCCTGTGTATGGGAGGGAACACCATAGGCTCAGATGAGAGGAGGGGGACACTTCTATAGTGATGGCTAAATGAGGGGAACAGGGACCCCTAGGAGCCAGAATACAGTGTTTCCAGTGTGGGCTCCAGAGTTCAATCCCAGGGGTTCAAGTCCCAGTTCTGCCACTCACTGACTATATCTTAGGCAAATTCCAGAATTTTTCTAAGCTCAATTTTCCCATTTGCAAAATGGGTGATGATAATAATGTAGTGTCTCTTTCTCAGAGTTGTAAAGATTAAATGAGATAATATGGCTAACTCAGGATAGTGCCTGATACCCTTGAACTCAATAGTTCTAAGGACCCAGATCTCAGTGCCTCCCCCCAGCCCTAGCCAGGACTTCTCTCTGAATCCCTGTGTTCCCCACATTCGACCCTCTCCTCCCTCTGTCATCCTTTCTTTTCCCAGCCCAGCTTGCCTGGCCTTCTCCTCCAGGAAAGTGTAGGGTTTCTGAGGGGGCCCCTGTCGAAGAGTAGTACCCTCTGGTCTGGGAGAGCTTCGGGGACTGCTCCCAGGGGAGCTAACCACCTCCTTGGCTGGACTGAGGCTTCGCACAATCACCTTGGTGGGCTCAGGAGGGGGCTCAGGGGCTGGGGGCTCGGG
>NW_007247742.1:1056491-1059232 GCF_000164805.1 Carlito syrichta | reverse complement strand
CCTGGCTGGGGAGCGTGGGGGCAGATGAGGGGCTGACAGCAACTGACTGGGGGGTTGGGGAAGCAGGAGCTGGGGGCGGGGCCAGTGAGGTAGGAGAGTCAGGAGGCGGGGCCCTGGTTGGCCCTGAGGTAACAGGGGCCTCTTGGTGAGCAGATGGCAGAGCTGAAGAATCTAAGAGACAAAGAAAATCATCACCATGGTGCCCCTGGGTGGGGGGGGAAGCAAAACTGTGGTGTTCCAAGTGGACCCTGGGCTCAGCATCCTTTTTCTCCCATTGTCTTCCCATCCTACTGACCTTGAATGCCCCTGATGAGAACCTTCTCAGAAGGGTTGCTGAAGGGCCCCTGCCCAGCACGGTTGACACAGGCCACTCGAAACCTTATGGTCACGCCAACTGGCAGGTGGGTCACGTTGTAGTAACAGTCAGGGATGCCTGAACTCACAGGGTGCCAGACAGACTCCCCTGTAGGCAGCAGGGGCAAGGGACTGAGGCCACAGAAGGGGTGGCCCAAGGTCCCAGTGCTATCTGTGAAGAGCCGGGTAGGGCACTTGTCTCCCCAGATTCCTCTACATTCCACCTGCCATCCCCTCCCCAACGCCTCCTCCACCGACCCTGTGCCTCACCATCCACCCGCCGCTCCAACGTGTACGTGCAAGGTGCCCGGCTGTCTCCTGGCTTCCAGAGCACAAGTGCCGTGTCCCGGTAGGTCTGGGGCACCTCGGGAGGAGCTAGCTTTCCTGGAACACCTGGCAAGAGGAGGAGAGTCCCAGTGAGCCCCTGTGCCCCAGCTGAGAACCCCTCACGCCCTCCCCCCCATCCATCCCCATTGCCACCCTCCTTGGGCCCTGCCCCAGGCTCACGGGCCACAGCCACGGTACAGGAGCTGGTGATGCTGCCTAGGACGTTGGTGGCTGAGCACTCATAGAGCCCGGCGTGCCGCTTGCCCGCCCGGGGGATACTGAGCAGCTGCCGCCCATCTTTGCAGGACACGATCACCACCGAGGGCTCTGTCCGCAGGGACTGCTTGTCTGAGGGTAGGAAGGAGAAGGAGGAGCTGCTGGGTGAGGCAGAACTTGTCCAGGCCCCTCTCGCTTGCTCCCTACCCCAGCATCCCCTGAATCATGCTCACCCGAGGCCTAGGTTCTCCCATCCCTGGGGCTCAGGGCCATTTAACAACCCCCACCCCCTGCAGGAGGAGACATGATCTCCTTACCTTTCTTCCAGGAGATGCGTGGTGCAGGGCAGGCTGCTGGTAAGCAGAGTAGGGTGGCTGCCTCCCCCTCCAGCAGCACCTGGTCCTTGAGTTTGATGTGGAAGACTGGGGGAAAGTCTGGAGGGAGAGCAGAGACAGCCATCTATCTGCAGGGACCCTGGCCCACTTATCGCTGAGGAAGGGGAGGATGACTGTGAGTGCTGGCGGCCAGTAGGAAGCAGAGTGAAAGGTTGTCTTTTCCCAGCCAGATGTGGGAAGTGGAACCCCATGCCGTGACTTCTAGAATTTTCTTTGGGATGGGCATCATTTTCCCCAAGCTCTCCTGGTGGGTAGAACTGTCTTCTCCTTGTGTTGACTGCTGACAGTGCTACCTGCTTTATGTGTTTGTAAATCACTTAGAGCAGGGCCTGGCACTAAGTAAATGCTCTATATGCATGTATTGAATAAAATAAAAAACAAACAAATGTTGAAGGATGATAGAGACAAAGAAAATCCCGCAATGCCCACTCCCTCTGGGGCACCACAGGAGGAGCGAGATGAGTTAGTGACCCGAGCCAAGATGGGATTGAATAGAGAACATTCCATTCCACCAGAATGTGCAGTGTCAAAAGATCTGAAGTCTAGGAAAACTGGGGACAGACCCTGGAAGTATGTTAGCCTCCTTGACCCAATGCCAGCCTAGGGTCTGGGAACCACGTTCTAGGCCTTCCACATTGTTCTTCAGGTCAATAAGTGGTGACCACTTTTGAAGGGGCAAGAGACAATATATGCATGACTTTGGGCAAGTCATTTACCCTCTCAGAGGCTCCATTTCTTATCTGTAAATTGAGGAAAATAATAATGCCAAGCTCACAGAATTCTTGTAGTGAGAATTAAGAGGCATGTAAAGTGCATAGCATGTGTCTGGCATACAATAAGTGCTCGTAAATATTAGCTTTGATTGTTGTTATTATCTCATTAATATGCTCAGACGAGAAGCCAGGAGCAGACCCCCAGAGAAAGAGGACGTTTCAGCAAAGCAGAGGAGCTGCCTTCACAGCTGGCTGGTGACTGTGCCCATGCGGGGCTGGGGATGGGACCAGGGTTATTTTTTATTTTTTATTTTTGCTTCAGTGTGACCAGCCTGTGGCTCCTTAGTGCCCTGAGGATTTAAGTTCATGATTCCTAGGAATGTCCCTTTAGAAAAATCCCAGTTTGGTCACAGGGGTAGAGGAGCGCATAAGGAGGAACTTGGAGTGGGGAGGGGTTTTTCACCCCAGCAGAGGGAGCTGAGGGCCTCTGAGAGCCCCAGCTGCTGACTGTCTGAAGAACCAGGAGGGTCTGTGAGTGGGGATGAGCTAGGCAGGAGAGGAATACTCAGCAGGAGTGGATGACCAGGACAACAGCATGTCCCCCGCTTCCCACTGTACCCCATTGTTCCCCAAGGAGAGGTCCCACACGGAGCCTCCAACAACATAATGTGAATATAGTTTCTTTTTTTTTTTTTCTTTTTGAGTTGGAGTCTCACTCTGTCGCCCAGACTGGAGT
>NW_007247742.1:1054481-1056463 GCF_000164805.1 Carlito syrichta | reverse complement strand
TCCGCCTCAGCCTTCCGAAGTAGCCGGAATTACAGGCCCCGCGCTACCACGCCCGGCTAAAGTTTTTGATTTATTGTAGAGATGAGGTCTCGCCTGCCCAGGCGGGTCTCGAACCCGCAGGCTCAGGCAATCCACTCACCTCAGCCTCCCAAAGGCGCGGGATTACAGGCTGAGCCACCGAGCCCGGCTGTGAATATAGTTTCTAGTCAATGGTTGCCTCCAGGCCAAGTGAAAGTACTGGGTAGAGGGGAGAGAGGGGGAAGCCGGGAGGAGAGGTGAAAGGTGACCTGGGCCCAGCTCTGCCAGCCCCACCCCCATCCCCAGGGGCCAGCTCTAGTTGGTAAAGTGGACTAGGACAACCTTCTTCCTGAGGGGAGCAGGGAGCGGATGAGGTAAGGGGATACTGCCTCAGCAGGAAATCAGCTGCACAAGCAAAACAGAGCCCCAGGGGAGGCCCCAGGTGGGAAGGGATCAGCTGTCCCCAGGCCTCTCTGCTGGCTGTTCTCTTTCTTTCCCCCTCCTTCTCCACCCTTTCGCCATCAGCTGGCCTTCCCTCCCTCCTTTTTAATCACTTGTAGCCCCCTTTGCCCTGGCCAAGACCAGACACGATTCCTTCAAGCCCAGCTGAGGCAAGGCTGGACCATTCTTAGGTTTACCAGGAAACGGGGGAAGAAGAGAACCAGTGACTCATAAAGGCCCTGCACACAGCCTGGCTTGGTGGGTCAGCTCCTTTCCTGTGTGCTGGTCTGATAAACCCAGCCTCCCAAAGCCTGTGCTTGTGCTTAACTACAAGCCAGGTGTGGGGTGGGTGACCACAGGTGGAGAATGCCTCTCTCCCTGCAGCCCCAGGACACTCGGGCATAGAAACAGACCAGGGCACACCCCAAGTCCCCTTTTCCCCAGCAAAGAGCCCCGAAAGCTGCTCTTCTAGGCAGAAGTGCCTTCTTTCTATGGGGGAAAAGGAGGTTGGGGATGGGGAGTTGCGTGTTCAAGCTGTAGAGAAATGGAGACTTGGAGGCGCAATCCTGACTGTGGTCCTCTCAGCTGGGAGAGAAGGTGAGCGTCTCTGGGTACTCACTCAAGCACACACATCTGAAGGGGACTATGGGGCAGGGGAGCCCTATCCTGTACTCCTTCAAAACTACAGCGAGTTACAGAAACCTTCTAGGCTTTCCCAGGGAAGAGGAGGCCAGACACAGAAGGGCATGAGTATGGTGTCCCGAAGCCACGCTTGGGACCTGGCTGCAGGAAGTCACACAGCCCAACTCTGACTGCTCCACTTACTAGCCCTGCGACTTGGGCAAGATACTTAGCGTCACTAAGCCTGCTTCCTCACCTGAAATAAATAGAGAAGATGATAATAGTTCCCAAACAATGTTGCAGGATTGGATGGGGGCAGCGCTTGTAAAGTGCTTAGTAGAACACTTGGCTTTGATAATGAATGGCGGCTGCTGCTGTTGTTTTCTTGACTAGGATCCTTCCACTCTGTCCGGGCTCCTCAAGGCGACCCATCTCCCACCCAGCAATGACTGCCTACACACCCCCAGCCCCCCCGCCGGGACTGGGAGGGACTCGCCCAGCAGGCCTCTATTACCTGATTCACTGGGCACATACTGGTGACCCAAGTCCTCCTGGACGCTGTCGGAGAGGTTTGGTTGTGATAACCCCTTATCCTTCCGCAGCCGAGACAGGCCCCAACGGAGCCGGCTTCGGCTTTCCCCTGGAGCTGTGAAGACCCAGGCCGGTGAGCCCCCGCCCAGCCAGTACCAGCAAGCTCCCACCTCCCTGCAGCCCTCGGCCCAGAGAAGTAGAAAGGAAGGCTAGCCCCCTGCCCGGCTCCCATTCCCGCCTCCCTCCCCTCCAACCCTGCCGATTTCCCTCTCAGGGCCTCCAGCACCACAGCCGGCTTCCAGCGCACCCCACCCTCTTCCGAAGTCTGCACCCGCCCCCTCCCCTCCCCCTCCTCACCCGAGGAACCGGAC
>NW_007247742.1:1045763-1053758 GCF_000164805.1 Carlito syrichta | reverse complement strand
TTGGCCTCGAACACGGCCTCCGACTCCACGTTCTCGATGCTGCTGCTGAGGCTGCTGCCGGGCCTGGGGGGCACCGTGGGGACCCGGGCTTTCTCGGCTAGGAGTGCGGGAGCCCCGGGCGAGGGCACGCGCTTTTCGGGGGCTCCCGGAGGTGGAGAGGCCACCCTGGCGAACACAGCGGCGTGGGGCTTGGGCTCTGAGGGCGACGCCGCGGGGCCCTGCGGGGGGTCCTGGGCGGTGCCTGACAGCTGGAGCATGATCTGGGCATAGGGCGTGAGAGACAGCGCCGGGGTTTGCAGGGCCATGGGGAACGGGGCAGGCTTGGAGGCTCGGGCTGGTTCTGGCTTGGACTCTGGGGCCTTGTCCTGGGCAGGCTGGGGTGAGGGGGGCTGCGGAGCATCACTGGGTGTGGTGGCAGAAGGTTCCGCAGACTTAGGGGCGCTGGGTTTGGGGGCGCTGGGCCGCGCAGGGCTAGATGGCTGGGCCTCACTGAGAGCAGACAGAGAAGGAGACTCCTGCAGCCGGCGGGCCCCGAGTCTGGCCACAGGGATCTCGAGGGGCGCGCCAGCGCGGCGGTGCCGGCCCCGGGGCTCCGCCTCACCCTGCGAGAAGCTGCTACTCTTTTGCAAACCCCGGGTCTCGGGCGGGGGCTGGTGGTGGGGCGCGGCCTCGCTGGAGGCAGCTCGAGCCATCCGGGGGTCCCGGGCACGGCCCCCCAGGCTCTCCAGCAGGGGGCCCCTGAGGCCGCTAACCTTGCCATCCTCAGGACCACCCCGCAGGAGCCTCTGGCGCAGGGCTTGAAGCCTCTGGGCGTACTCGCCCTCACCCAGGCCTCCCCGGGCCAGGCGGGTGGCCCCCGGGCTGGGGCTTCGGCGCTGCGGCAGCTCCACAGACGCCGCCTTGTGCAGGCCCCGGCCCGGCTCCCGCGGCCCGGCCCTGGGCAGGGCACTCTCGGCAGAGCTGCCCCTGCGGAGCTCTCCCCGCCGGGGGCTGGACCCGGCTGGGGACTCCTGGCCTGGGGAGGGGAGGGCCTGAGGGCTGGGAGCCTCCTGGTCCCGAGAGGGAGCCCTTCCCTGCTCTTGCCAGTCCATGGGGGTGGCAGCCCCAGCCTCTGGGGGCCCCAGGGCCTCGTCCTCAGTGGGAATGTCTGTGAGGGACACCCGGGAGCCAGAAAACTCCGGCTGCAGTGGGCGGGGCACTGATGGCAGCTCTTCCAGCTCTTCCTCTTCGGAATCCGAGGAGGACGAGAGCCCCCCGCTGGGGGGTGGCCTTCGGGGCATGGCCACCCACACCCGCTCTGGGGGGGCCCGCAGCAGCTCAGGGATGGGGCGCAGCACCAGGTGGCACTTGTAGCTGATCTGGGAGCGCTGCAGACAGGGTACGAGGTCAGCCCTGAGGGCCCCCGGGGCAGGATTGGCCCACCCAGTTCCAGCCCTGGAGAAGAAGGCCTAAGTGGCAAAGGGTCAGGGGCAGGGAACTGGGAATGTAGACAATAACAAGCAGAAAGACAGAGGAGAAAGGGTTGAGGCACACAACAGAGAAGGGGCAGGGTTGGAGAGAAGAAGGTGGAAAGGACAGGGCAGGGCCTGAGCCAAGCTCACCTGCCACCTCCGCCTGGAGAGAAACAGTTTTAGGTGATCGGTGCTCACTTCTGCGCCTTTTGTCTGCGTCTGCAAACCAAGGAAAGAGGGCCTGAGGGAAAGCTCTTTGTCAACCAAGACCCTCAAGAAATCAAGTCTAAAGGGGGTGGCAGTGAACTGAGCAGCACTGAGTCTAGGCTCCTGGGGGTCGCCTTCCCCTTGGGTCTGTCAGGGCAACTCCCACAGCCAAGGTGAACACCTGTGAACAAATACCCTGGGGGTGGGGGTGGGGGAGGGCAGAAAGCTCTTGGCTCTGAGAGGTGGGCTTCTGAGCTTACACCAGGGCTCAAATGCCCCGTCCTGGGCTCTGAGTCCTCTCTGTCTTCATGTAGGGCCAGCACCCCAGACATCCAGAGTCCAGACCAAAACAGATGCTTCTCTCAGCCACCCACCCAGACTTTCTCTTCTAGAGCTCGTCTCTGGTCTGAGAGAGGAGGCTCTTACTTCAAGGACTGATGCCAGGATGACCTCAGCCTCCAGGGGATCCAGCACAACCCTCAATGGACAGTTACTGAGGTGCTCCTTCTGGCATCATTTGCTGAAACTACCCTCCATGCCTGGCATTGTGTCCCAAGGCACTGAGGTTTGACGATGAATGAGAATGCTGTCCACACAGTGCTCAAAACTGCGGGGCAGAGCCAGCCAGACCGCCCCCAATCCCAGCATGTGGGACCAGTGCAGGACAGGGGAGGGCACGCAGAGGTGAGGAAGACCAGGGTCTGATCTCAGGTGCCAGAGAGAACCCCGATGAGGAGCCCTAGGATGGGGGAACTTAGACCTATACCTTGGAGTCCGTGATGCCCCCAACTTGATTACTGATTTGAGAGCCAGTTTCATTATCAACAAAATAAGAGTAATAAGACCTTCTTTTGTAGAGCTATTGTGAGGCTCATAGAGCACATGTACGCAACATGCCTAACATTTTCCCTTCCTCCACCCTTTATACCACCACTGAGCGGGACTAGACTCACTTTGAACCAAGGATGTTCCAGGGTCTCCTCTGCAGTAGGTCTCCTGCAAAGGAACGGGGAGTAAGAAGGGATGTACCATTCATTCATTCAGTCAGTAAATGTTTGAGAAAACAGGGCCCTGGGGAGTTGGGGCTTACACGTCTAAGGGCAGAGGCTTGGGGGGAGGAGGTGGATGACATGAGGGTGACCCTGTGGGCGGGGCTACCTAGGGTCTTGTACTCACAGCCGGTCCTGCACCAGCACTTTGATGAGGAAGCCCCGGGCCTCCCGGCTTAGGCTCAGGAACGTGGTTTCCTCAAAGGCCACATTGTAGTTTCGGATGTTCACCAATGTTGTCCGATCATTTTCCCCAACAAATGGGGAGATTCCTGTCAGACTGCAGGGATGGAGACGGCTGTGGTGAGGGTGGGCAGGGATGAAGTGGGATGCTGGTGGGGGCACAGGGCCCAGGACGGGTGGAGGCCCCGAGGTTGTGGGAATGGCAGAGGGCGGATGTGAGCAAGACACTAAGACTTGCAGACTCTTGCCTGTCCTGCCCCCTCCCCAGCCCCTGGATGGGCAGGGAGGCAGCACTGCCTCGGGGCCTGGTTGCCCATGCTTTACAGGACCTGTTCTGTCACCCCTCCAGTGTGTCCTCTCCATGAGGTGAAGAGTCTGCCAAGGGGATGTGCCACCCTGTGCCCCACCCCCTTCTAGTACACCTTCTGGACACTCAGGACCAAGGAGTTCCCTGCCTAAAGGGCACTGAGCCTGCCCTGGCCTCTGTCCGGTGTGCCCACCTCTTTTTTTTTTTTTTTTTTTGAGTTGGAGTCTCACTCGGTCGCCCAGACTGGAGTGCAGTGGCCGCTCCCGGCCACCGCAGCCTCGCCTGCTGGGCTCTGGCAATTCTTCCGCCTCAGCCTTCCAAGTAGCTGGAATTACAGGCATGCGCTACCATGCCCGGCTGATTTTTTGATTTATTGTAGAGATGAGGTCTCGCTGTCCGGGCGGGTCTCGAACCCGCGGGCTCAGGCAATCCACTCACCTCAGCCTCCCAAAGGTGTGGGATTACAGGCTGAGCCACCGAACCCGGCTGTGCCCACCTCTTACGATGGGGCATGGTGGGGGACAGAGCATAGACATGTAGCCCAGGGTGTCCAACTTCCACCTTCATGCACACAAGGCCTCTTGCAGTGTAGGGAGGAGCATGGGGTGGGAGGAGAAGGGGGTGGGCCTGTCAGGAGACCACTAGCAGATGGCAGAGGGGATCCTTACCAGAGGAAGGCAACGACACCCACAGGCCTGTGGGGAAAGCAGAGGAATGGTAAGAGGACAGCCCACCTCCTGCTGGGAGGGAGTTGTTCTCTGCTACTGCTCAACTGAGTGAGACATGTCCTTTCTGGGAACACTCCCATGGACAATGGGCACACCCAAAGGTCCAGACTCGCCTGGAGGAGAAAGCCCAGAGAAATCTAGGCACCAATGGAATCATACCTGGACCAATGGGACCATACCTGCCTCACTGGACAGGCATAGTGACTGCTGAGGGGAAGATGCAGTCCCCAGGGGTGTCAAGGAGCCTAGGACCGACAGGGCTGAAGCCCAGAGAGAATTGGTCAGCCCTGACTGGGGCAGGGAGTAACATGGGCAGGAAACCCTGCAAGTAACACCACCAGCCAACCGTCAGAGAAGGAATCCAAGCCCAGTGAAGCTCCTCTCTGCCAGTGAGTCAGTCTCCAGCATAGCACCAAGGACAGGTGCCCTAGCCCGCCCAGCAGCCCAGCATGCCAGCATTACCAGATGTCAGTGACTCCAGACACAGGGGTCTGGTTGACAATTTCGGGTGCCACGAACTCAGGTGTGCCATATTGGCAGTACTGGGGCTCTCCTGGAGTCAGCTCCTGGGCATTCCCAAAGTCACAGATTCGCACCTGCTCTTCGCCCCCTGCACCATCCCATATCAGCAGGTTCTCAGGCTGAAAGACACACAGCAAGGTGTGGACACTGAACCAAGAGGGGAGGACACCCACTTCCTGGCCCCCACAGTGGCTGTCTGCTCTCCACTCCCCACCTCACCTTGACATCGAGGTGCAGCACTTGACTCTGGTGCAGGTAGCATATTCCCTCCAGCACCTGCTGCATATAGACCCGGGTCTGTGAAAACAGGGGGCCCAGAGTCCGTGGGAGTAGGGTGTGGTACTATGTTTGATCACCTCTGGGGTTGTAGCAAGAGGTCAGGCCATGCCTGGGTAGTGGCCTTCAGACGGCTCATGGAGGACATTGAAACACAGGTGTGGGGGTTATCACAATCCAAAGTTACCATGTGCACAGGTTGGGCACAGCATAGTTATGGAGGAGGAGCCATTTCCATTGTAATAACTAGAATTGTGTGCAGTGTACAACTTGTACAGCCCTACATGGCAGGACTGCAGTGAGATCAATAAAATCTAGGTGGGGCTCCTTCTGGAGAAACATTTGGGAGATGTTTATGTGAGGAAGGTTGGGAAACAACAGTTGGGGCTGGGGTGGGTTTACTGAGATTTTAGAGAGAACGCTGCGAGTCCCAAATAGTTGGGGGGTCTAGTCTCAAGGAGTGGGGGCTCTGCTGCCTATCATTGCTCTCCACCCCCACCCCTGCTTCCTCATGGGCACAGATCCTTTCATCGATTCTCAGAACTCAGGTGGGTGAAAGCTGGTGCCCAGCCTGGCCCCAGCCACCCACTGCCCTCACCTCAGACTCACACACGGTGGGTTTCCTGGCCATTCTCTCCAGCAGCTCCTCTGTGCAGCTAGGTTCTGGATCAAGGAGAATAGTGCCCAGTGCTGACTGCCAGAGCCTGGGGGAGGGTCCAGCTCAGTACAGGATTCTCCGTCCCCTTACAGCACAGCTGATGCCAGTCAGAGACTGCGTCTTCACCCATCTCCTCCCTCCTACCCCCATCCCCACCCCTGTCATCTGGGTGCACGGTGGGACAGCCCCGCCTGAACTGCCACTCGCTGTGGATCTCAGGCAAGTAACTTCACCTCTCCGAGTCTAGGTCTTCCAGAAGTAAAATGGGGATAACATCTCCTTTCCTGCCTATCCTGCTCAGTACTTGTAGAGATCAAATTAGAGTAGAATTGTGTTGACCGTGGATGGAACTTCTCAACTCTATTTGAGAATGACCCAGAAGGTACATGACATGGAATAATTTGTCATTTTGCTGAGGTCTGAATTCAAACAGTGCAGACAGGCAGCTCATGCGCAGGTCACGGTCACCCTGCTACTGGGAGTGATGAGCCGACCACCCAGCATCCTTGCTTCGGGGTGACTTGCTTAAAGACAGCTTTCACAAAAGGATAAAACCTGTTCTTTGTGAAAACAGCCTCCCAAATAAAGCCAAGTATAGATGCTTGATCTGGAATGGTGTTAGATGGGTCATCAAGAAAGGGAGCAGGACAGAGACACTTCAAGTGTGTAGATAACCTGTCCTGCATTTCAGAATGAAAAGCATAAGCTATTTGCTAGCTCTGTGAACTCAGGCAAGTTATGTAACCTCTCCATGCCTGCTTCATTGTCTGTAAAATGGGGATAATAAAATTATATGAGGTAGGTATGTACAATAATTAAATAGGTTAATATTTGTAAAAGAGAGTTTGTTTCTTTTTTTCTCTCTCTTTCTTTTTATTATTATTATTATTTTGAGACAGGGTCTCTCTCTGCTACCCAGGCTGGAGTGCAGTGATATGATCATAGTTCATTGCAGCCTCAAACTCCTGGGTTCCAGTGATCCACCCACCTCAGCCTCCCATGTAGCTGGGACTATAGGCTTGCACCAATGAATAGGCTGTCTATAAAACTCTTAAAACATTGGCAGGCACACATTGTAAGTTCAAGCTAAAAAATGGGCTAAAAAACTGGTTTCTGAAGAAGTCTCTAGATTTATCCCTTCCAATTGTCAACAAAACCACCCTGTAAACCGTAAAACATGTTACTCATTGGCTGCCACAAGGACCAGTCATTCAGACATGAGCCCCCCACCCCTCAGCCTGTCCCAGGATACAGCTCCGTGACAATGACCAGCCCCCGGCGCCTCTCGAAGGCCTCATGGAAGTAGAGGACACAGTCGTGCTGGAGGCGGGCCAGCAGCCGAGCTTCTCGCCGTGCCGATGCCTTTGGTTTGGCTTGGCTGGGGATGAACTTGGCTGCAAATTCCAGGCCAGAGCTTCGCTCCACCACGCGCCGCAGGTAGGAAAAGGCACCCCTGGGTGACACAGTGACGGGGGAAGAACTCAACCATTGCTGTAGCCCTGGTTCAACACCCCCTCCTAGCCCTCAGACCCACAGCCTCTCTTGGCCCCTGACACCAGCTCTGCTCCTAGCCCCACACCTGCCAATCTCCTGGTGGATGTCATAGAAGTCGCTGAGTCTTCTTCCTCGATGCTCCTCGTCTTCCCTGACCCCCTCAACCTCCATAGCTGTCTGAGCTAGGGCAGAGATGTCCTGGTGTTAGGTGGGAGGGCAAGAAAGGGAGCAGGACAGAGACTGGGACAGGCAGGCAGATGAAGGAGGCAGGAAAGAGGCAAGAATGTCGGGGACACTAGCTGGGGGTGCTGGGAGCCCCGGGCCAGGTGCTTCTAGGGCAGGGCCGGGCAGGGCTGACATCAGACTCCTGGGTGGGCGCTCTGCCCTACTCCCCTTGAAGTCCAGCCCACCTGAATGCACAGCCAGCTCTGCTTTGCAGGAGACCTCGCCCGCCAGGTTCCGGGCAGTGCAGGTGTAGACGCCTCCATCCTGGGTCCCCGTGCTGAGCACTACCAGGGAGCACTCGTTCTCCTCGTACACAAAGCTCACATGGCTGCTCTCGGTCAGCAGCACCTCGTCCTGCAGAGTTGGGTGTCACTTCCCACCTGGGCCTGGCCTCACCTCCACCTGGGACCCAGCTTTACCCCCAAGCCAGAGACCTGATTTTATCTCTACCTTAGGACCAGGAGCTGCTCTATCAGGCCTCACCCTGTATCTCCCCCCACCCTGGGGGCAGCTGCATCTCCACCCCAGAGGCTTTGCTCCCCCAGGACCCAGAATCCTCCCTTATCTCCCACCGATAGCCAGCCCTGGGATCCCATTTCCTCCTGCTAACCACACCTCTGCCCAGGCTCCCTGCTCCTAAGGCCTCCCAGGACCCCTCATGCCCCCAGAAAACCCTCCTTCCTTCCCCCAGATTCCTGGCCAGCCAGGCTAGGACTCCTGCTGTGGCCTGCAGCACTCTCTGACCTTGTACCACATGATGTCCGGCAGTGGTTTTCCCTCAACCACCACAGCAAAGCGAGCGGTTTCCCCGGCCCCCACCTCCACATCCTCCATGATGGACTCAAACCGAGGGGCCTCTGGAACATACAAAGACAGGAGTGGGGAAGGGAGGGGG